>NC_134488.1:123959447-124109447 GCF_040206685.1 Ascaphus truei
CTTGGAGTTTGTCAAACAATTCTGTTATTAACGGAAGGGGGTAGCGGTTCTTTATGGTAAGTTTGTTGAGACTGCGATAGTCTATGCAGGGTCTGAGGGTTCCGTCCTTTTACTTGACGAAGAAAAAACCCGCCCCCGCAGGTGATGAGGATTTACGAATTAACCCCCTCTGAAGATTCTCCTGGATATATAGTCTCATAGCCTGAGTCTCAGGTATGGACAATGGGTATGATCCTCCTCTCGGGGGCATGGTACCGGGTAGAAGATCGATTGGGCAATCGTACGCACGATGTGGCGGAAGTTCCTCTGCCTGGCGTTTGTCAAAGACGTCGTGAAACTCTTCATATATCTCCGGTAGCTGTATCCTGTCAGGATCCGTGAGTTCCAGACCTGCCACCGATTTAGGAGTAGCTATGCAATGTTCCAAGCAATAGGAACTCCAACGTAGAGGCGTGGACTCTGTCCAGTCGACGACTGGATTGTGGATCCGGAGCCATGGGAGTCCTAGAATAACGTCCGTGGAGGGAGTGTGGATAATATCCAGTGTTAAGGTCTCGGAGTGAGCGTCACCGGTCGAGATCTTAAGGGGCACAGTTTGCAAGGAAATGAATGCAGGCTGCATGGGTCATCCGTCGATGGCTTCAAGGGCTACCGGTCGATCTTTGGGTACCAACGGTATCTTATTCTTGATTGCGAAATCTTGGTCAACGAAGTTTCCCCCTGACCCCGAATCCAGAAAGGCCCGTGTCTGTACTGTGAAGGTCTCACCGGATATGGAGATGGGTAGGTAAATCCTAGTAGAGGGTTGAGGAGGGAGAAAGGTTGCAGTGCCCAGCGTGATCCTCCTTATACTCACTGGGCTTTGGCGTTTCCCGGTTTAATGGGACAGTTGAACACCAGGTGTCCGTTATTGCCACAGTAGAGGCACAAGCCCGCTCGTCTTCTCCGTTGCCTCTCAACAGGTGAAAGAGTAGTCCCTCCTAGCTGCATGGGTTCGTCTAGGATGGGAGTTGTGGAGAGGAGAGGGCCTATGGTGGAAAAAGAGGAAGATTGTATACCTCGAGGTTGTTTTTTTTTTTCCATCTTTCTCTCTTGTAGACGCTGATCCATGCGGATGCATAGGTCTATCAGACTCTCCAATCCAGCAGGGCGATCAAGAGATGCCAGTTCGTCCTTCAGACGTTCGGACAGACCCTGCCAGAAGGCTGCAGATAGGGCCTCATCGTTCCAGCCGGTCTCCGTCGCCACCGTCCGAAAAATCCAGGGCATAGCGAGCCACAGTCCGGTCTCCCTGGGAAATATTAAGCAGAGTAGATGCGGCGGTAACCTTACGCCCTGGGGTGTCAAACACCCTTCTGAACTCGACGATGAAGAGGGCGAGATTAGAAGTCAGATCGGGGCGTTGCTCCCAGATAGGGGATGCCCAGGCTAGAGCGGCATCCGTCAGCAAGGAGAGTATGTATGCGACTTTTGATCGTGAGGAAGGGAAGTGCGAGGGAAGTAACTCAAACTGTATGGAGCACTGGTTCAGGAACCCTCGGCAACCGTTGGGGTTCCCAGCATACCGGTTGGGCGTAGGTAATCTTGGCTCAGTGGTATGTGTCGTGAGTGCGGGAATGGTTGCAAGTGGCGCGGCGTTGATGTAGATATGGTCAGGCGTCTAACTTGCTCGGTAAGGGTATCTACGTCTTGTTTGAGTTGGGTGACTAGTTGTTCCTTAAGCGTGAATGATCCGGTAAGTTGCCGGAAGCATTCCTCATGTGTGTCTAGGAGTCGGGCCACCTCAGCGGCGTCCATGTTTGTTGGGCTGAGCATATTGTCACGCTGCGCTCACCACAAACAGGACGGAAGACCGCGGGGCTGAGGTGGGGATAGAAAGGCACCGACCCACAACCACGCAGTCCTGTCCGGAATGCGTAGTCCAAGTAGTACCGCGTCGTAGGGTTGGAGAGGTCAGGGTAGTCAGGGTACTTGCCGCGATCCGGGATTGGAGAGTAGAGGATAGTAGATTTCCGTAGCCAAGGTCTAGGGTAATAGAAGGTAGAATGGTCGAGAGCGAAGCCGGGTTCAAAGTGCTGGAGAAGGTAGGAGTCCAAAGAACAGCCAGGTTCAAGTATCAGGAAACAGACAGGTCAGGCCAATCAAAGTTCAAGCAACACAAAACAGCAGCGGTGAGCACAATGCATAAACAGGAGTTTATGCTCAGCAAGGAATGCCAGACAGGAGCAGGTATATATGCAGGGAGGATCCAATTACATTGCAAGGGTGTGATCCGGTCCTCCAATGGTGTCCGAGCAGCAGTAATTAGAAACAGCCTGCAGGTCATGCTTTCCTGGTGATTGCCTTGGTTGCCGAGAAACCCGCGCGCGTGCGCGATGCGCGTCGCGGAGCGCTGACGTCACGCGGGTGTACGGCCGAGTTCCCTCCCAGGGGAGGTGCTGGCAGCTTCTCACTGAGCGTGCGTGTACTGCCCTAGCCGTGCGTGTGCGCATAGGAACGCCGTGTGACGCGTCAGCGGGGCGGTCCGTGACCGGAGTAGCTGCGGATGTGACAAGTACAGGGTAAGAAATGATGTTGTTTTAAAAGCTGGATTAGATGTGTTTTAAATTATTTTGTGTATGCTGCTATGCTTTATTGTGAGTTTAAAGTATTTTAAAATTAGATAGATGTACAGTAGAGGCAACGTTTATTCTAACATTTGCCGTAAACTAGCCGGGTTACATTCTGGGTATGTGCTGGGTATGTTCTGGGCTAGTTTGAGGCACGTTTAAGGCATTTCTGCATTGACTAACGACCCATAGGATTTACACAGCAGGGATCCCTGGCAGTCCAATTCAGTTTGAATGGGACTGCCAGGGACCCCCACTGTTAATCTGATAGGCCATTAATCAATGCAGAAATGCTGGGGCTAGTTTAAGGAAAGTTTAAGGCATGTATTCAGAATGTACCTGGGTGTTTCCTGGGTTTTTTGGGGAATTGCCACTGGTTTTTGTTCGAATAAGAGTTGCCTCTACTGTATTCCTTGGTATTGTATTGTGTGTTTGAGGAAGGTCAGGGATAGGCTTGGTTTGTAAAGGTTGTATTTTTGTCGGTACTTATATTTTTTCAAAGGCTTAATTGTTCTGCTCTAGGTGTGAATTTGTTAATGGTTTTATTGTTCGGGATCTAGTGTGAATTGTTTAGGGATGTAAATAATGATTGCTAATTGATTTTTGTTTACTTGGTTGATTAATTTGCAGAATGTATATGGTGCATAGATATTTAGGCATCATTTATATTGGAATGTAAGTTGTTTAAATGGCTTTTCAGAGGTTTAGTGATGATTTAGATTGAGAGATCAGTTATGAATATTAAAGGAAATTGATTTTAATTTAGTGTGTATGTATGGAGAAGTGTTTGGTTGTAGGACAGTGCTTTTGATAACCCTTCTACATTTATTTGTATATTGGTTCATCGTGTGTATATATATACTGTGTATATATATATATATATATATATATATATATATATATATATATATATATATATATACTGTGTATATATATATATATATATATATATATATATATATATATATATATTTCTCTGTGTATATATATACAGTATATATATATATATATATATATATATATATATATATATATATATATATATATATATATATATATATATATATATATATATATATATATATTAGTTGCATGATGAAGCCACTGTACAAATTCATGGGTGAGGGTGGGTATCGGGCCTGTGTGGCTTAACCCCTTAATCACCTTTGCGGTTATTATCTGATAAGGTGTTTAAGGGGTTAATTGATATCTGAATGTAATTGCAATGTATTGGCTTTTGATTTTTGTTTACTTGGTTGATTCATTTGCAGAATGTATATGGTGCAAAGATTTTATGCATCATATATATTGGAATGTGAGGTTTTTCATTGGTTTGTGATGATATACTGTAGATTGTGAGATCAGTTAGGATTTTTAAAGGAAATTGATTTTAATGTAGTGTCTGTATGGAGAAGTGTTTGGTTGTAGGGCAGTATGCTTTTGATAACCCTTCTACATTTATTTGTACTGTATATTGGTTTATCATGGGTGTGTATATAACGTGTGTATATATATATATATATATACTGTATATCTCTCTCTCTCTCTCTCTCTCTCTCTCTCTCTCTTTCTTTCTGTCTCTCTGTATATATATATATATACAGTATATATATATATATATATATATATAGTTGCATGATGAAGCCACAGTACAAATTCATGGGTGAAGGGTGGGTATCGGTCCTGTGTGGCTTAACCCCTTAATTACCTTTGCGGTTATTATCTGATAAGGTGTTTAAGGGGTTAATTGATATCTGAATGTAATTGCAATGTATTGGCTTTGTATTTGCTATGTATGTTGTGGACAAGACAAGGATTTTGCTGGCAACGGACACTTCGTATTGATGAGGTCAGTAGTACTTTATTTATTTGTATATGCTAGTTAATGTTTTTAATAATGGGCAATTAATCTATTATCCATATCTGGATAATAGTTATTTTGCACATTATTGTACTGTAGGTGTTGGGGGGGAGGGTGTATGTATTGAATGTATAGGCCAGGTTTATTTTTTTTACATTCAGGGTTTGATTCCGTGGTTTTGCGTGGGGCCTATGGAGACCACCTCCGGGTATTCTCGGGTATCCCAAGGGTATCAGGCTGGTGGTTCCACGGGTGACACATGCGGGGATGATGATGTGTGGTCCCACTTCTGTGGGGGCACCGCGGACCCGTAGTCTGCGGGGATGACGATGTGTGGTCCCACTTCTGTGGGGGCACCGCCGACCCGTAGGTGCGGGGATGATGATGTGTGGTCCCACTTCTGTGGGGGCACCGCGGACCCGTAGTGAGCACCCGTGAGTTCCCCAGACCCCCGAGGGAACCACCCGAGGCCCCGCAGACACCTGTGGGTTTGACCCGGGGCTCCCAGACATCCTTGGGCCTACCGTGGGGACCCAATTGTGGCCCACGGTGCCCAAGGAGACCACCTGGGTGCCATGATGCTGGCAGGATCCACCAGCAGGCCTCCAGAACCTGTGTAAAATGGGCTGCTGGTAAACTGTAGGTCTGTCCAGGTGCCCTGCCAGCCCACCGGGGACTAGCGTGGGGCTGCATTATGAACCCTGTATGTAAAAGGATAAATCTTGTATTTATGGGGGGGCACAGGGGGTGGGTAATGTATTTAATAAATATAATGCTGTTTATTGTGGGTCATTGTACTGTTTTTATTGTGGGTACTGGGGGTGGGGTGTTTCCCCAACGGTATGTGGGTAGGCCTCCCTTGTGGGTACTGACTGGGTGGTTAGGCCTCACGGGGGGGGGGGTTAGTGTGGGAGGGTATGTAGGCATCCCGATTGGTGGGTGAGGGTGGGTTAACCCCTTCATGACTGTAGCGGTTAATAACCGCTATGGTGATTAAGGGGTTAGGGGACATTACTTTGGATGTTTTAATTTTTGTCTCTGTTTTGCAGAAGCAGAGGGGCCATGGCCAGGATGGGGGGGGGGGGTAACGGTATGTGGGTAGGGGGTGAGGGTGGTTAGACCTCACAGTATGCACATTGGGTCCCCCCCCCTCCCCACATTTACATACACTGCACTGACAGCAATGCAGGGAGGGAGATTTACTGTAACAGAAACATCTCTCTGCCTTCAGTGTAATCTGTTTAAAGACCCCTCCCCCCTAATGTATGTTTCTGTTAAATATCTCTGCCTTCAGTGTAATCTGTTTAACAGAAACATTAGGGGGGAGGGGGCTTTAAACAGATTACACTGAAGGCAGGGAGATACAGGGGATGTACTGTATTGTTCATCATGTATGTTGTTTATTGCAATGCTGTGTATAATGTATAAGGTTTTTTACAATTAGATAGATGTAATCCTTGGTATTGTAAGGGTTAGCTTTGGTTTTAAATTGTGTTTTCAGGTTGGTACTTACAGTATATATTGATTTTTGTTTACTTGATTGGTTAAAATTGTTGACTTGTTTGGAAGTGTTTGTATTTACTGGTACAGTAGCTTGCAATTATATTGTTAACATTCATTTGCAGAATGTATATGGTGCATAGATTTTATGCATCATTTATACAGTGTAAATGCAATGTACTGTGTGGATTGGAATGTTATGTTTTATATTGTAAGATCAGTTAGGATTATTAAATGGACTATTATTATTGTCTGTATGGAGAAGCGTTATTTGTAGGACAGTATGATTTTGATAACCATTCTACATGTATTTGTATATTGGTTCATCATGTGTGTGTATATACTGTGTGTATATATATACTGTATATATCTATATCTATATATATATATGCAAATATAACTGTATGCTCATCTGCATGTCTTAGGCAGGTCTGCAACCCCGTTTATATATATATATATATATATATATATATATATATATATATATATATGTATACAGTATATATATACACAGTATATACTGTATATGTATAGGGATTGTTATTATATATATACTGTATATATATATACAGTATATATATATATACAGTATATATTTGTTTCTCTTCATGTATTTATTTATTTATTTAGATTTATTTATTAATTGTGGGGCTGCTGTGCGTGAATTTATTTATTGGGGGTAGCGGGGGTGAGGGGGGTGTTTGGCCCTTGGTATGAGTTTAGGACTTGCAGCAGCAGCACAATTAATAAATAAATCTAAATAAATAAATAAATAAATGAATTTAAATAAATACATTTAAAATACATTTTTATTGATAGTGTAGATGTGCAGAGGGTCTCCGGAGCTGAACCGCGTTGGTTTCAGGTCTGGGGACCCCCTGCTCCCCGAGATACAGGCCCCTTTAGGGGGTGCCGGTATCCCTCTGCTCTGCTTGGTTTACAGGCCGCGATCACGTGATCGGGCCCTTTAAACCAAGCAGAGGGATACCAGCACCTCATAAAGGGGGCTGTATCTCGGGGAGCAGGGGGTCCCCAGACCTGAAACCAACGCGGTTCAGCTCCGGAGACCCCCTGCACATCTACACTATCAATAAAAATGTATTTCAAATGTATTTATTGTCATTTATTTATTTATTTATTTATTTAGATTTATTTATTTATTTTTTGGCGGCTGCTGTGTGTGAGTTTTTTTTTATTGTGGGTAGCGGGGGTGGGTGAATGGGGTATTAGCCCCAACGGTGCTTGTTTAGGGCTTGCGGGGGGGTAGCGGGAGGGCTTAACCCCTTCATGACCGTAGCGGTATTAACTGCTACGGTCGTGAAGGGGTTAAGCGCACCC
The DNA here is from genome assembly GCF_040206685.1 of Ascaphus truei. Taxonomy (NCBI): domain Eukaryota; kingdom Metazoa; phylum Chordata; class Amphibia; order Anura; family Ascaphidae; genus Ascaphus; species Ascaphus truei. The sequence goes on from NC_134488.1 coordinate 123,966,756, forward strand.
GCAACCCCCCCGCAAGTCCTAAACTCACACCAAGGGCCAAATACCCCCCTCACCCATCCCCGCTACCCACAATAAAGCGGGCACGGTGGGTTAACCCCTTCATTGCCTTAGCGGCTATCCGCTATAGTAATGAAGCAGCATTTCTGTATTTTTAATAATATTGAGCAGAGCAGGGGGGGTCCCTGAGCATTAATTTCTGGCTCAGGGAACCCCCTGCTCACTGCTCAATATTATTAAAATACAGAAATGCTGCTTCTTTACCATAGCGCATAGCCGCTAAGGTAAAGAACGAGTGTTTATTTATATATGTGTTTTATTTATACTGTACATGTGCAGAGGGTCTCTGGAGCAGAACCGCACTGGTTTCAGGTCTGGGGACACCCTGCTCCCCGAGATACAGGCCCCTTTAGGGGGTGCCGGTATCCCTCTGCTCTGCTTGGTTTACAGGCCGCGATCACGTGATCGGGACCTTTAAACCAAGCAGAGGGATACCGGCACCTCATAAAGGGGGCTGTATCTCGGGGAGCAGGGGGTCCCCCGACCTGAAACCAGTGCGGTTCAGCTCCAGAGACCCCCTGCACATCTACACTATCAATAAAAATGTATTTAAAATAATTTTTAATGTGCCGATGTTTGCGCAGAGAGAGAGCAGCGGATCTCTCTCTGCTGCAAACACATCTCGCCCCCGCCGCCCATACAGTAGTATCATTTATGTATGTGCATATACAGTACTGTATGTGTACAGTACTGTATGTTAGGGGTTATAGGGGTTGATGTTATACAGTATATATATATAATATATATATATATATATATATATATATATATATATATATATATATATATATACTGTGTATATACAGTACTGTATATATATACTGCATTACAATTCATGAATTTATGCCATCTGGTGGACACGCGAAGCATTGCAGCCTATTAAATCCTGATCATTATCATTTAACAGATCAGGCCCCCGTCAGCCAGGCATGAACCGTGGCTGGGAAGGCAAACGCAACGGGGCTTGTCAGAGGTGAGGAGCGGCGCATTTCAGGTATCTGCCAGGTACAAACTGGGCATTTGCTCGAATAAAGTGTGTCGCAGCTGTATGTATTTAATGTATTTATTGTTCTTCATGTATTTAAAATGGGCACATTCACTATTATCCATTTGTGGATAATAGTAATTGTGCCCATTACTATACTGTATGTGCATTTATGTGTATGTTAGGGGGTATAGGGGTTGTTGGGGTAATATATATATATATATATTTATTTAGTGTGAGGCTGTTGTGCGTGTTTTCTGTGTATTGTGGGTAGCGGGGGTGGGTGAAGGGGGCATTTGGCCCCAACGGTGGTTTGCTTAGGGCTTACGGGTGGGTAGCGGGAGGGCTTAACCCCTTCATGACCGTTGCTGTATTAACCGCTACGGTCATGAAGGGGTTAAGTGCGCCCGCAACCCCCCGCAAGCCCTAAACAAACAACAAGGGCCAAATACTCCCTTCACCCACCCCTGCTACCCACAATAAACCTAACACGGTGGCTTAACCCCTTCATTGCCTTAACGGTTAGCCGCTAAGTTAATGAAGTGAGCTTTAAATGCATTTTTCCTGCCTCGGATGCATGCCGGGGGGCTCTTGTGCTGGTATTAATGGTATCAGCTCCGGAGACCCCCCGGCATCAATCCCAGCCAGGAAAAAAGCCTGAATTTTTTCTAAGTGCCGATCCGCCACTCATCCGCAGCCTCACACCATCAACTTGTGGCGTGCTTGATTCGGCAAAAAAACGCCATTCTAGAGTGGAGAATAGCGGCGCAAAGCTACTCGCCACTACTAGAATTGAGCGTGGCGGAAAAAATGCCTAGTTGAGGCGAAAAGTATCTTTTCGCCTCGCCGATAGTGGAAAAAAAAACCGACAAACACATTGGCGGTTTTTTTTGCTTCTCGCCATTTTTTTGCCCTTTACTGATTTGGGGCAGACATTTTTGGCGTGAAACGGGCGAGAAGTGCCTTTCCGCCGCTTACTGCATGACCCCCTGAATCGCTCAAAAAAAATTGGGCATAAAAAAAGTCACTGAGGCAGCGGTGATAAGCCACTTATCACCGCTTTTCGCCATGTTCATAAACTCGCGCTCTAGAATTGTGATTTTATCACAAAATCCTCACGCCAGAGAAGTTGGTGTAAATGTGTTGGAAACCTGCAGAGAAGCGGCGAGATGGGACTTAGAATTTTTTTTTTTTCCCCCTGCATAGGATTGATGCCGGGAATCTCTGGAGCTGATATCCATTAATATTAGCACTAGAGACACCTGGCAGGAACCCTATGCAATAAAAATGCATTTACAGTAAACTTCATTACCATAGCGGATAGCCTCAGGGACACCCTACTTCCCGAGATACAGGCCCCGTTATGGTGTGCCAGTATCTCCTATGCATTTAAATGTCACATGACCATGAGAATAAAATGCATAGGAGATACCGGCACCCCATAACGGGGACTGTATCTCATCTAAACTATTATCAAAATTAAAATTTATACCCATGCATTTCGGGCGAGATTTGCACAGGGAGAGACGTCTCTCTCAGAGCAGTTCTCTCTGCAGCAGATACAACTCGCCGGGTAAGGCCATTTCAGAGGGTCATTCACCAGATCACTGGCTAATCGCCCGGTTTGTGAATTTTGCTATGACAGGTAATGAAGGCTTTCTGAATACCGTGATACCAACGCTCATAAAAACGGTGATTTAAATGGTCCGGTGATTTTTTTTATGAACCTTTAGAGCATGAGGCCCTTAGATCCGGTGACGGTGACATCAGGCTACGGTCGCTGTAAAAATCAAATTGAAATGACTTCCAGCGATTGCGACGAAGCCGTCGCTCCATCACACCGTCGCATCGTGCTTACTATAAGCGCACCTGATGGTGGCAAAGCATTTGTTTTGCCGCGAAGTAGCGACGCTGTTGCCGTCGCCGGCACTATAAGCGCAGCCTTAAGCTATGGCCCCAGTGGTCACGGCTGCACGCACGCAGGAGCGTTTGATGGCGTATGCACCGATATGATGGGGGGAAGGCGTGGCCATGATGTCAAAGCACGGCACAAAGCAGCATTGCCATTTGTCTACACTACTTGCACTCCCATTGGTCTACACTATCTGCCCTTCCATTGGGTGCCCGTCGACTATGTGATCGCGTCGCGGCAAGGAAAGGCTTAATTTTTGTCTTCCTTGCCAGCAGATGCATTATCGCGCTTTGTGCACACACACACACAGTCACTGGGACCTGCCCCATAGAGGGCTCTGGTGTGTTGCATGCGCGCGCAGCAGCGGCCAATGGGGACCTGGTCTTACTAGGTGCAGCTCTAGCGGTGTGAGCTAAACCAGCTGCTTGTTAGCGGTGCTCACTGTCTACTAACAGCATACCTCCAAGGGATCAATAAGTAAGTATAAATATAGGATAAAGTATCTGTTGTCTAAATTTAGCATAGTTTGAACTTGATGGACGTATGTCTTTTTTCAACCTCATCTACTATGTAACTATGTAACTATATCTCTTTTGTTGATTGCAAACTTGAAATGACATCAAGCACAAAGTAATAATATATACTGAGGGCTGTGAGTTACTGAGGCGAGGTGACATTAAATAAAACAGGTTTTCTGATACACAAAAATGAAAAACAAGGTGAAGCACAGCACATTCAGCAGATCCAGAGATAAAGTAACATAACAAAGTGAGCTGGTGACTTGAGTTAGTACATCTAATCTTATAAAGGATAAAGACAGTGGGCCATATTTACTAAGCAGTGTTGTGCCATAAGGCACCGTCATTTCTAGAATACATTGCAGCCTATTAAAATAAATGATTGACTGTAAGGTGTCTTCCTGTGCCAGATGGTGTCTCATGGCAGAAGGATCTGTCGTTGTTTGCAAATGCACACAGATAAGTGCAAACACGGGTACTTGGATAATGAGTAGTTTATTGCCTTACAGCATAGACTATGATCATAAGTGAAAGTCAAATCACAGACTCTGCTACGGGAGCTCCCAAGCAGGCTTTATATAAACTTTTCATATTCATAGTCTAACATTGGTTAATAGGCAGATTATGATGACGTGACGCATACATTCGGTGATTACGTAGGCTATTCCCTATTCTAAGCCTATCATTTTAAAGGTTGTTAAACATTAGTAACAACTGCTTAAAAACAACTTAGTACAACAACAAAGTACGTCAGGGTACATCAAAATGACAACAACAAAGTACGTCAGGGTACATCTTATTGCTGTACTTCTGTGCAACAATAGAATGTCTTATTCTTATTTGTATCAGTATAGTTCTTGGCATTGAGCCATAAGCACAGAGTGAAATCTACTGTCAGCGAAACTCATCCTTTTAAACAAACAAACAAACAAACAAACACATTCTTTCACACAGAACTGGTCATGACAGACAAAATGGTTTTTGAACACTGCCAACAACCTCATCTCCAGAGACCCCCCAGTCCATTTCATCAATATGTCATCCATTTCAGAAATATGTTAATTTCAACAATATTAGATCAACAGTCTCCTCTTTTATACTTTTCTAATTCTTCAGTGAGAATTGTATAACTCTGTTCTTGGAAAGCATGGTATCCATCCCTGGTAGAGGGTATTTCCTTGGAGTCTCACCCACTCCTTATCCATTCACAATTGCTTTTCTCTCTCCTGACAAGTATTTATTTGTCGTTGGATCACATCAGGATGATATTGTTGCACAAGAGGGGTTTCTGTCTGTTCTTCATATATCTTGGAGGGGCATGGAGGGAAAGGCTTGAGCAGCCAACTTGGTGATCAATCCTTTAAAGCAAGAGATAACAATGAATATGGCAAAACACATACATATACAATCAGTCCTTGCACCAGTTTCGCTCCCAGTGACAAAAACCATGTGCCTAGTCCCAAGTCCTAGCTAGATGTTATTTGCAAAGAGTCTTCCAATTTTGAAACACTTTGTTTGTTTTCTAGTATATCATGGGTAATATTAGCCGAATTGTCAGGAACATAGGGGCAACACTCTTCTCTCACCACAGCACAAACACCTCCTTGGGCTGCCAATTAATAATCTAGAGCCATTCTATTTTGTAAGGCCATAGATCAAATAGTCAACATTTCAGTATTGATTCCTACCAAGACATCCTCTGTATCATTAGCCAATTCCTCCACTAATCAAGTAAGTGCTCGTATCCTTCACCAATTATCATACACCCCAATGGCAAGTATTTATATAAAAAATTGACAACTGCATCAAAATTCCCGATTATCTCCTTAAAAGATAATCCATCTTTGTAATTTAGCAACTGCCGGGAATGATGAAAATAATTTAAAGGATTTTCTTTGGATATTCTGAAAGAAGTTACTAAAAAGGCTAGATAACAAGAACCCCACCAATCTTTAGGTAAACTTCAACTGCTTTAGAAATGCAAATATATGTCTTTTCCCATGCCATAGTTGAAGAATTTGTCACACCTACATCACCTAGCTTGATACAATTCTTCTCCTAAAGTTATATTAGTTTTTACAGTACTAGAACCTGCCTTCCCTGGATTAGGACTAAAATCTCCTGATCTAGTGTAAAACCCTTGTAATTGTCCAGTAGTATTGAAAGCATTGTATCACAATACATGTACATGGTGTAGTTGCAGTTAGATGTGCCTACATATGTCATAGGCAAGTCTGAGTACCTTGACTTGGGTAATCTGGACAAACAGAGTGAACCCTTCACATGTTTCACGGCCAAATATTTCTTTGCCTCTTTATTGGTGAATGTACGGAAATCGTCAACAGAATTAGTGTAATCATCACACATTCTATCTCTATGATCTTTCGGTTGATTTGAATGTGTATGCATCTTCTGAATAGGTGTACGGCACTATATTGAGAGGTGTCTGTACTTTATTTTGTGTTACTGCAATTATATTGCTTAACATTTCTGCCTGCTCAATCTTTTAATTTATATATATATTGCTGAGCGCATTAGGGCCTGACATAGCCTTTAATATTTATAGATATGGGTATATATCTCACCCCTCCTGCAGCCCCTAAAAATATATGTACACAGATGTAACAAGATGTAATATTAATGCTGTGTGCCACCCTATGTGCTATATCTAGCAACACATTTATCTCTTCTGCTATCCCCAGCTGTCCTAACACTCATAGGTATATAAGAATCTGGAACCCTTTCATTTTCGTGATTCTTTCTTTTAGTTACCAGATACAAATAATAATAATAAGAATAATACAAATAACCACTAATAATAATCCAACCAGGATCCACTGATCTGTTTAGTAGTTTCCAATCAGAGTCCTGAGCCAGGTGTGAGTATCTGAAATGTTAAACATAGAAAAAATTTGAAAAATTTATGGTTAATACAGTATACAACAATTCAGCAATAGTATGAAGATTTAAAGTGCTTATTCTTTTGATTCTTAAAAAAATACTTGTCTCTTAGTTCTTTATAAAAAAACTTGTGGAAATGGGTCCTTTACAATGAGTCACATGGACCCACGAGGTGAGCTCCACAATCTTGACACCTGTATTTGTTGTAAGCAATACTTGGTTCGGGCCCTTCCACCTGCATACCGTCTAGTACGTCAGTACATTTTCAGCCCGTTGTATTTGCCACCTATCCCAGAGCTCTTATGCGGTATTTGTAAACTCTGCATTATCATTATTAACTCTATTTAGCCCAATCCCATGTACATTATCCCCGTTCATGATGGACTTCTACCTTCCGATTCGCCTATATATATATATGTTTTAATCCCCTCGTGTGTACTTCCTTTGAACTGCTGTTTCCTACATGCAGTAACTCTGTGATCGGAATAGCGTGCTGGTTAGTCTGCATTAAACATTATGTGACGTTCTGATTGGCCACGGGTTGCCACGGTAACCCGTGACGTTATAAATACACGCTCCCAACATCAGCTGTTCATCACTCGCCCCTGAAGAATCTCTGTGTAGGAGGGAAACGCGTAGGGCGTTTGGCGTGGTGACGTCATCAGGGAGGGATCAGTGAGAGTTTGGTATCGTTGGTACATTGTATCTCTGTCTCTGCTACAGACTCGGTTTTATTTGCGTTCGTGTCTTGGTATAGCAGTTGTCTTTCACTCTGTGGTTAATGCGTGTGCCTGTCTCAGTGCTACTCTGTATTTATATCAGCAGGTTTAATATTATGTACGCTATGCATTAAGCCATACCAATACCGATTCGTATCATTACTGCTGACATATTGGGGGCATCTCTGCACTAACACACCATTATTGGGTGCCAAAAGCTCTCGAGTACAGTTCTGCACAGTAGAATATATTACTGCTGGATGCTGATTGCCCCGTATTGTACATAGTTCTATGAGCACTGATTATATTTGGACGGCATGTCCGCACACCACAGCTTCATTTGTATGCTGCTTATATCTCTTTAGCAGAGTGTTCAGTCATAGCTATTTCCAGGCTTTTACATTTTCTATCAGCTATACGTGTGATTTACTTGTGTGCTGTGTATGTCAACGTCATTAGGCGTAGAGTCAATCCACGTACCACCAAATTGTTATTGTGTTGCACCTACAGTGTCAATATTATAACTTAACAGTTTAAGTAATAGCCATCAACACACTGTTAGGTGCTATATTCCACAATACAGGTTGGTTTGATCGGTATGCTACGCCTCACGCCGCACAACACATGTATATTGTTATAGTGATTTGAGTCTTGATTAGCAGCTGTTATTCAGAGATCCTGTGTTCTAAATTCATAGGCTGTATTTGGTGTTAATTAGCTTTTCTGAATTATTTCAGACACATGCAAAAGCGGTATACACCTCTAGCCCAACACCACCTCCCTATCCCCCTCCCTGTATTAGTAAATTGTGTGTTTATTATTAATATTCTGTATGTAGAATTTATTTTAATAGGACAATTATTAAACGTTAAGTTTTAAACGCCCAGGAGTGCGTTTGATAAATGAGCTTCTAGGTGGTGGACGGAGGCACTAATATGCTTTTGCCTTCCAACTTTTTTGAGTATTAATTAATAAAATAGTTTCAGAACCTGTCACACTTCTGGGCGTATAGCCAGCTATTTGTCTGGGCTTTCTGCCAAATGTCCTTGGACAACACAGATAAAGACTTTTCAGTATTCCAAATATTAATTGCTGGTTTCTAACATATACTTTTACATATTTAGCAGCTCAGATTAAAAAAAATGGAGCTTCTCCCACAGCCCAATGCAGGCTAAAATTTCCATGGCATCCCAAAAATAAAAACAATGGGACATTGTCAAGAGGCACCCTTAACATATAATTTAAACAATATGATTGTGAGCTTTTACCAGCATCTTAAAAAATTCCCAAACATATCCTAATCAGATCAAATAAAATTGAAATGTATTTACTGGTTACAACAAACAAAAAACACAACACAGACACAAAACAAACAAGGAAACACATATTTCTCACCTATTCTAAAAAATAAGAAAACAAAACAGTTTGCTCCTCCAAACTAAGGTTGTGTATCTTATATTTTAGATTGGCAAAATTTACATAATGCCTTTTTCCCAGCTAGTGCTTGTAACAAAATTAAAAATCCTATTTCAATGGTCTCTCTCTGGTCTCTCTCTGTCACCATTGTTCTGATAACGGTCATTCTGGTTATTTCTCTGGTTATCTCTCCAAGGAGCTTTGCAATTCCTGGCAAAATATTCTGATTTTCTACAATTATAACATTTACGTCCTTTTGTCTTGGTCCCTATTATTGAATCTATTCTGAGAATAGAACACATGTTTTTTAGCATCTGTAACTTGTGAATAAAACACTGTATGAGCTTGTACTAATTTAACACTTTAATTTGTTAACTTGTCTTCCTGATTTTTTTCCTTTGATTCCTTACAGCGCTTCATGTGTTCTGCAACAGTCACAACTTCAGCAAGGGTCTTATGTTCCCATCCAATACATATAGTCTTGTACTTGTGTCCTTATGTCTGTATGTAAACCTTTCATAAAAGCAGCCACTACACGTGGTTTTGTGCTTGTTTCTTCTCCTTTCATTCTTCCAAACGTCTTGATCATTTTCAATAATCTATCAGCAAATTCACTACCTGTTTCTTCCTTATTTTGTTTGTTGGAATTATTTCTTGAACATTTTATGTAACTATCCCAGTCAATTCTGGAATCCTAGTTTTGGTTATTCTTTACCGGACTTTTTGGTCTGCATGATCATTATGCAATATAATTCATTCAGTACTTTTTCTTCATTATATGGGGGGATAAAATATCCTTTATGGAGTCAATATGGTATTATATCTGGAACATGTTATGTAATTATTCCTGAGAATCTTGGGTATTACTACACTTTGACGGACTTTAGACTCTACATGAATTATATCTAATACAACTGTATCTAGTTGTAAAGACATCATGAGATATACACTACAAGTTGACGATAAAATATATCTGGAATAAGTAACACACTAATGATTGATATTATGTCCGTGTTTTGGTTTGGATCAGTATCCATTTATACCCTGATGGGAATAGTACGTTAATTTACAGATCGAATATCTATCTGTTGTGGACATCCGCATATTATAATGGGACAATATTGGATAATTTTCCTTTTTTGATCTAGACACAGTTAACATGTCATGAATCTTTTCTATTATTATCGTCATACGTGTGATTATTTCACATGAATTTAATGTAGAGGGACTATAACAGCTCTTTAGCAAACTCTTTAGTACTGGATGCTTTTCTGCTCTTGTGTACTATATCTAAATGTTTTGTAATGTATCAAAATATTATCTTACCATTATGCTCTCTCTCACCCCTTTCCTCCCCCCTCCCTCCCCTCCTTCTTTCTCACATTAGAAGCTTTGTTTAGCTGTATTATATACTTCACATATATTTATTGGAGCCTTTGAGTGTCTAGGTTTGCGCAGGGGATGAATAGATACTGTGCCTTTAAATTTGGAGACTCAGAGCTGCGCTATGCACAAATGCAGGAGATATCATGGCTGTGCTTCTTAATTTGGAACGCACACTAGAGGATATATTAGCACTGCGCATGCGCAGCTCTTTGTGTGGGGAGGACTTGTAATGGAATCCTCCCCGTCAGTTTGGGTCTTTCGATCTATCACTTGCGCATGCGCATAGATCTCTATGTCATGCATTTCAGCATGGAACGCGTAGAGCCAATGACGTCATGTTGCGCATGCACAGTGAGGTTCGCGAGTTCTCTGCATTCATGGAAGCCTCTGAGGTATGGTTCTGGCTCTAATTTTCACCTGGTACTTCCGTTTTTTGCGGTTTTGGCGCGAATTATATCCTTTTAAATAGTGCATGTTATCCTGCTTACCCCACCACTCCCAGTTGAAGGCATCCAGCCGAAACGCGTAGGAGTGGGTGCTGTAGGCAGGATCCCCTGGTTTCCCCCCCTCTTGGGACACGTAATTATACCTTTTTGAGCTGCTGCTTTTTACATGTTCTGTGATTTTCTATCATGCATGTAGGACTGTGCTGAATACTACATTTATATCAGGACTATGTACTTTATGTACTTGGAACCATATCACTTGCTACTTGTCTCTTCAACAGGACTGACTCTTTGCATTGCTATTCATAGCTTGTTTTGGTATCAACACATTCATTCAATCAGTCCTATTATATTCAATGCAGAGAATAGACTGTGATAGATTTTAGTCCTAACTTGTTCACAATACCTGTCTATATTCAGGATTTTCAGCCATTTCCTTTTTGCCACATAGTGGCACTGTTTGTTGTTTTTCCAGGAGATTTTTCATTTTTCTCTGGGAACTGTATTTATAGCCTGGGATATTATATATTCATCAGCCGGGCTTCCTACAGTGTCTCTATTAGATAGACAGACATGTTAGTCAGCTTATCGCTCAGGTTTGAGCACAGGGGATCCATGCCATGTTTTAAAATTCTGTGCTATCTTTTATTTTGTTTTGTGATATCCAACTAATAAAATGTATTTTTGAAATTGCTTTTGGTATACCTGAGTGCTATCCTTTTGGGCTTCTTTTTTTGTTCACATATTAATTGGCCCTATTTAGCACCATTGACATACTTACTCAGTATTGTATATATATGTCGCTGTAAGTCTATTGGTTACCTATATCGTGCAGTCTTGTGGATGCGGGGTCCGTTCTTTCTCTTTCAAAAACACTGTATGAGCTTGTACTAATTTAACACTTTCCTTTGTTAACTTGTCTTCCTGATTTTTTCCCCTTTGATTCCTTACAGCGCTTCATGTGTTCTGCAACAGTCACAACTTCAGCAAGGGTCTTATGTTCCCATCCAATACATATAGTCTTGTACTTGTGTCCTTATGTCTGTATGTAAATCTTTCATAAAAGCAGCCACTACACGTGGTTTTGTGCTTGTTTCTTCTCCTTTCATTCTTCCAAACGTCTTGATCATTTTCAATAATCTATCAGCAAATTCACTACCTGTTTCTTCCTTATTTTGTTTGTTGGAATTATTTCTTGAACATTTTATGTAACTATCCCAGTCAATTCTGGAATCCTAGTTTTGGTTATTCTTTACCGGACTTTTTGGTCTGCATGATCATTATGCAATATAATTCATTCAGTACTTTTTCTTCATTATATGGGGGGATAAAATATCCTTTATGGAGTCAATATGGTATTATATCTGGAACATGTTATGTAATTATTCCTGAGAATCTTGGGTATTACTACACTTTGACGGACTTTAGACTCTACATGAATTATATCTAATACAACTGTATCTAGTTGTAAAGACATCATGAGATATACACTACAAGTTGACGATAAAATATATCTGGAATAAGTAACACACTAATGATTGATATTATGTCCGTGTTTTGGTTTGGATCAGTATCCATTTATACCCTGATGGGAATAGTACGTTAATTTACAGATCGAATATCTATCTGTTGTGGACATCCGCATATTATAATGGGACAATATTGGATAATTTTCCTTTTTTGATCTAGACACAGTTAACATGTCATGAATCTTTTCTATTATTATCGTCATACGTGTGATTATTTCACATGAATTTAATGTAGAGGGACTATAACAGCTCTTTAGCAAACTCTTTAGTACTGGATGCTTTTCTGCTCTTGTGTACTATATCTAAATGTTTTGTAATGTATCAAAATATTATCTTACCATTATGCTCTCTCTCACCCCTTTCCTCCCCCCTCCCTCCCCTCCTTCTTTCTCACATTAGAAGCTTTGTTTAGCTGTATTATATACTTCACATATATTTATTGGAGCCTTTGAGTGTCTAGGTTTGCGCAGGGGATGAATAGATACTGTGCCTTTAAATTTGGAGACTCAGAGCTGCGCTATGCACAAATGCAGGAGATATCATGGCTGTGCTTCTTAATTTGGAACGCACACTAGAGGATATATTAGCACTGCGCATGCGCAGCTCTTTGTGTGGGGAGGACTTGTAATGGAATCCTCCCCGTCAGTTTGGGTCTTTCGATCTATCACTTGCGCATGCGCATAGATCTCTATGGTCATGCATTTCAGCATGGAACGCGTAGAGCCAATGACGTCATGTTGCGCATGCACAGTGAGGTTCGCGAGTTCTCTGCATTCATGGAAGCCTCTGAGGTATGGTTCTGGCTCTAATTTTCACCTGGTACTTCCGTTTTTTGCGGTTTTGGCGCGAATTATATCCTTTTAAATAGTGCATGTTATCCTGCTTACCCCACCACTCCCAGTTGAAGGCATCCAGCCGAAACGCGTAGGAGTGGGTGCTGTAGGCAGGATCCCCTGGTTTCCCCCCCTCTTGGGACACGTAATTATACCTTTTTGAGCTGCTGCTTTTTACATGTTCTGTGATTTTCTATCATGCATGTAGGACTGTGCTGAATACTACATTTATATCAGGACTATGTACTTTATGTACTTGGAACCATATCACTTGCTACTTGTCTCTTCAACAGGACTGACTCTTTGCATTGCTATTCATAGCTTGTTTTGGTATCAACACATTCATTCAATCAGTCCTATTATATTCAATGCAGAGAATAGACTGTGATAGATTTTAGTCCTAACTTGTTCACAATACCTGTCTATATTCAGGATTTTCAGCCATTTCCTTTTTGCCACATAGTGGCACTGTTTGTTGTTTTTCCAGGAGATTTTTCATTTTTCTCTGGGAACTGTATTTATAGCCTGGGATATTATATATTCATCAGCCGGGCTTCCTACAGTGTCTCTATTAGATAGACAGACATGTTAGTCAGCTTATCGCTCAGGTTTGAGCACAGGGGATCCATGCCATGTTTTAAAATTCTGTGCTATCTTTTATTTTGTTTTGTGATATCCAACTAATAAAATGTATTTTTGAAATTGCTTTTGGTATACCTGAGTGCTATCCTTTTGGGCTTCTTTTTTTGTTCACATATTAATTGGCCCTATTTAGCACCATTGACATACTTACTCAGTATTGTATATATATGTCGCTGTAAGTCTATTGGTTACCTATATCGTGCAGTCTTGTGGATGCGGGGTCCGTTCTTTCTCTTTCAAAAACACTGTATGAGCTTGTACTAATTTAACACTTTCCTTTGTTAACTTGTCTTCCTGATTTTTTCCCCTTTGATTCCTTACAGCGCTTCATGTGTTCTGCAACAGTCACAACTTCAGCAAGGGTCTTATGTTCCCATCCAATACATATAGTCTTGTACTTGTGTCCTTATGTCTGTATGTAAATCTTTCATAAAAGCAGCCACTACACGTGGTTTTGTGCTTGTTTCTTCTCCTTTCATTCTTCCAAACGTCTTGATCATTTTCAATAATCTATCAGCAAATTCACTACCTGTTTCTTCCTTATTTTGTTTGTTGGAATTATTTCTTGAACATTTTATGTAACTATCCCAGTCAATTCTGGAATCCTAGTTTTGGTTATTCTTTACCGGACTTTTTGGTCTGCATGATCATTATGCAATATAATTCATTCAGTACTTTTTCTTCATTATATGGGGGGATAAAATATCCTTTATGGAGTCAATATGGTATTATATCTGGAACATGTTATGTAATTATTCCTGAGAATCTTGGGTATTACTACACTTTGACGGACTTTAGACTCTACATGAATTATATCTAATACAACTGTATCTAGTTGTAAAGACATCATGAGATATACACTACAAGTTGACGATAAAATATATCTGGAATAAGTAACACACTAATGATTGATATTATTTCCGTGTTTTGGTTTGGATCAGTATCCATTTATACCCTGATGGGAATAGTACGTTAATTTACAGATCGAATATCTATCTGTTGTGGACATCCGCATATTATAATGGGACAATATTGGATAATTTTCCTTTTTTGATCTAGACACAGTTAACATGTCATGAATCTTTTCTATTATTATCGTCATACGTGTGATTATTTCACATGAATTTAATGTAGAGGGACTATAACAGCTCTTTAGCAAACTCTTTAGTACTGGATGCTTTTCTGCTCTTGTGTACTATATCTAAATGTTTTGTAATGTATCAAAATATTATCTTACCATTATGCTCTCTCTCACCCCTTTCCTCCCCCCTCCCTCCCCTCCTTCTTTCTCACATTAGAAGCTTTGTTTAGCTGTATTATATACTTCACATATATTTATTGGAGCCTTTGAGTGTCTAGGTTTGCGCAGGGGATGAATAGATACTGTGCCTTTAAATTTGGAGACTCAGAGCTGCGCTATGCACAAATGCAGGAGATATCATGGCTGTGCTTCTTAATTTGGAACGCACACTAGAGGATATATTAGCACTGCGCATGCGCAGCTCTTTGTGTGGGGAGGACTTGTAATGGAATCCTCCCCGTCAGTTTGGGTCTTTCGATCTATCACTTGCGCATGCGTATAGATCTCTATGGTCATGCATTTCAGCATGGAACGCGTAGAGCCAATGACGTCATGTTGCGCATGCACAGTGAGGTTCGCGAGTTCTCTGCATTCATGGAAGCCTCTGAGGTATGGTTCTGGCTCTAATTTTCACCTGGTACTTCCGTTTTTTGCGGTTTTGGCACAAATTATATCCTTTTAAATAGTGCATGTTATCCTGCTTACCCCACCACTCCCAGTTGAAGGCATCCAGCCGAAACGCGTAGGAGTGGGTGCTGTAGGCAGGATCCCCTGGTTTCCCCCCCTCTTGGGACACGTAATTATACCTTTTTGAGCTGCTGCTTTTTACATGTTCTGTGATTTTCTATCATGCATGTAGGACTGTGCTGAATACTACATTTATATCAGGACTGTGTACTTTATGTACTTGGAACCATATCACTTGCTACTTGTCTCTTCAACAGGACTGACTCTTTGCATTGCTATTCATAGCTTGTTTTGGTATCAACACATTCATTCAATCAGTCCTATTATATTCAATGCAGAGAATAGACTGTGATAGATTTTAGTCCTAACTTGTTCACAATACCTGTCTATATTCAGGATTTTCAGCCATTTCCTTTTTGCCACATAGTGGCACTGTTTGTTGTTTTTTCAGGAGATTTTTCATTTTTCTCTGGGAACTGTATTTATAGCCTGGGATATTATATATTCATCAGCCGGGCTTCCTACAGTGTCTCTATTAGATAGACAGACATGTTAGTCAGCTTATCGCTCAGGTTTGAGCACAGGGGATCCATGCCATGTTTTAAAATTCTGTGCTATCTTTTATTTTGTTTTGTGACATCCAACTAATAAAATGTATTTTTGAAATTGCTTTTGGTATACCTGAGTGCTATCCTTTTGGGCTTCTTTTTTTGTTCACATATTAATTGGCCCTATTTAGCACCATTGACATACTTACTCAGTACTGTATATATATGTCGCTGTAAGTCTATTGGTTACCTATATCGTGCAGTCTTGTGGATGCGGGGTCCGTTCTTTCTCTTTCAAAAACACTGTATGAGCTTGTACTAATTTAACACTTTCCTTTGTTAACTTGTCTTCCTGATTTTTTCCCCTTTGATTCCTTACAGCGCTTCATGTGTTCTGCAACAGTCACAACTTCAGCAAGGGTCTTATGTTCCCACCCAATACATATAGTCTTGTACTTGTGTCCTTATGTCTGTATGTAAACCTTTAATAAAAACAGCTTGTTTCTTCTCCTTTCATTCTTCCAAACGTCTTGATCATTTTCAATAATCTATCAGCAAATTCACTACCTGTTTCTTCCTTATTTTGTTTTGTTGTGTTCATTTTTGTTCTGTCAATTGTCAATGTAAATGCCCCAATAATTACATTTTTAACATTAGCATACCATGTTGCCAAATCCCCTAAAACTCTTGTTTTTTTTACTACAGTCTCCCATGGATGCGTGCCACCTGCTTGTGCCCTTATTTCTATCTGTCTTGCATTATAGGCAATGATAAATTTCGTTTGGTCAGTAGATGCCATGAGTACTTTAAACAAATGGCTTACATCTCCTACAGTCGGATTGTATGCCATCATGATACCATCCAAAATCTCATTAAAACTCACGGGATCCTCAGAAACGTTTGGGAACTGCTGCCTTAACAACATCAACTCATATGGCGTCCAAGAGCATGAATAATTCTGGATACTCCAGCCTCAGTAACCGCACCTATCTCTCTCAATTCTCATTCTTAGTTTTAGGATCAAATTCCATTAGATCAAAATGAAACCTGACAACTTCTGTTATTTTATTTTAAATCTCTTTCCACACAGGACTTTTACTTTTCCACACATGACTTTTACTAACTAATACAGATTTAAGATAATCCCTACACAAAGTTTAAATACCACACAGATGATAACAACTATAGATTGACGTTATTCTCACGAAGAATCTGTTTACCACGCAGTTTTGATAACATCTATAGATTATGGATGTCCCTTATTTGACGAATTTTGACTGCCACAGGGATTATGTTTATTATCCTTGCAACACTGTCAGATGTTCTGCGTTACACTTGTCAACATGAGTCTAACCCATGCTTTTAGGTATTTAGCCGCTATATATTCCTGTTTTGTACCAGCCCTATTTGTAACATTAAGTCTTTCAATTTACCTCTGAAATCCAATAGAGGACAAGAACCATGTCTGTAATCCAGTATGAATCAGGTCAGCAATAATAGTCTGTGGCATCAAGTGGGTGCTCTGACAGAGAGAGGTTAACATATGCTTCCAGCCACCTCTAGCTACTTGTTTGTTATGCCAGCTCTTTGTATGGTCATCCATGATCTGCAACAATATGTTTCCCCATGCACCTTGCATATCTTTTGAACAACAAACACTATTATTTTTGCTACTTTTTATTTGGTGTGAATCAGACAACAAGCTGTGGTTTCAAGTACCTGCCTATACACAAGAAGCCTTTATTTTATGAAAGTTTCAATTTAACTGTGTGCGTCCGGTAATCATAGTTTTTTTTGCTAATACCTTAAATACAAGTAAAACGTCCACCAAGGAGTTAAAGACATTCAGACCATTACTCTAATATAGGTTTACAATATTGCATCCTGCTACATTAAATGCGCAACACTGTACCACTATAATAACAGGAAATATAGACTGTTCGATAATGTAACCAACCAATCAATAATTAACCCAATCAAACCACAAGTACTTAAAGATCGCAAGCTCCACAGATCCACGAGAAGTTGAAGAAGCATTACATATGCGAAACACGTTGTTCCCGTGGAGAAACTTGACTGCCGTCGGCCACCATCATTCCAGTAAGCCGACTGGTTACAGTCCCGAGATCCAGACGCGGAAGCGAGAATCCCCTGCAGCAAGAGGCAGAAATAAACACCGGCGAGCCTTAACGAGCACTTTTTAACTGTGTGTTATACTTACTTGTTTTTAAATATTAAAGTGTGTATTCATCAATGCATACCATCTTCTTTCATCTGTCGACACCACACCGAGGGGACGCAGGGAAACAGAGGATCCCCTTAGGTTGCCACGGTTGGCCCAGCTTGATGAGCCATCACTCACTTACGGCCATGTGAGTGTTACTTACTTATATATTTATTATTTTATTCATATCCCCCAACTATCTTCTGGCAACAACTCCAGTTGTCTCTCTGTGTCTGGGATACACACGGAAGCCACAAAGAGATCTGGTGCCTTATTGAGAGAGTGGAAGCCCATTCAGCCACAGAGTTGCCAAACTCTGCTACAGATACACCAGCCACTCACACATGGCCGTGTGAGTGTTATGATTTAAGAGATTTTGATTATATATTGTTATCTAATATATATTTTTTTGTTTTGCTTTAGCGCTGTTGTCCTGAATAACAGAGGTTGTGAGGGTACAACTTTTAATCAGGTCGGGTTTGACACCATACCCCATTCTTCATAAGGTGACTCATAAGGCATTGCCAACCCAATAACACTTAGGGTCCTGGGAGAAGCCAGTTGAATCGATTCCTGCAGTTTGTAGAGTTTTATGTAATTTAAATTAAAGTATTTAAAATCAGTACAGAGGTAGCCAGACTTACTGACATCAGGGCTGCAATTTGCAATGCTCTGGTGTGGCTGTATTGTGGCTACAGCTCTGCAAGCACCGAGGACAGTAAGATTCCCAGGAGGATTAACTCTGCAGGGTTCCAGGCTTCTGAATTGGGTCCTAACATAAAGAGAAGAGGTAGGCTATCCAAAAGATGGCGTAGAGCAGAAAGAACCCCAGTTGCTTGCAATCTTAGCTCACATCTTACACCTTGTTGTAAGTTGTATGTGTAGAAATAGAAAGGTAGTGAAGAATACAAAGGAGATCCCTCCTAGGGGGTACAGATCTGTGAGGGAAGGTAAGATACAAATGATATTTTTAATCAGGACTATTTTGCACTCTATTAAAATAAATTGGGGTCACACACAACTAACAATGTCAAAAGAAGATATCTATTTTGCACGGCCCACACATTTGTGCTTTTCCTGATTCAACTTAATAGGCTTATTTCTTTATTCTCAAGTACAGCAGGAACTGCCCTATCTTAATGGGTCAGTTTGTCCATAATAGGTTGGTTTAGTTAGTTGTCTTAGGGCCTAACTAACTGCGCAATCCGCACACTGATTTAGGAACTCACTATGCTGCCTGGGATCAGGAGAAACCTCACAAAGCCCTTGGGGTTCCTGAACCCCTGTTCGGAATCACTGATACATTGTATAACTAATAGACCATGTGCAAAATTGAGCTTGGATGAGTTGTGAAATTATCTTGTTTTTTATTTAAAGATACACAATGTGAAAAAGGAAACAGATCAAAGGCAGAAGAAATTAACACACACAATGTTTACTGTGACCACTGCACCAGGGTAAGAGAATACAGGTGTTCTCCATATCAGGGTGCTTGATTCCAGTCACTGAGCCCCCCCCCCTCCCCTATAGGTCAGGTTTTCAGTATGTCCCAGCTTCAGCACATGCAGTTCAATCAATCTTAGCTCAGCACATATGGTTCAATCAGTTCCTGCTTCAGCACAGTTTGCTCAATCAGTCTCTGCTTCGTCCCACGTGGCTCAATCAGTTGCTCTGATTGAGCCATCCTTGCTGGAGCTGGGATATCCCGAAAACCTGACCTGTTAGGAGGGCTTGAGGACTTGAGTTGAGCATTCCTGGTCCATATGAGATAATTACTGGCTGGTGAGTTAGCAGCAATTCATTCTTTATTATTGACCCATTGTTGGCAATATGTTTTTTTGTCCTACTCCCTTAGAAGTGAAGTGATCATCGAATTATTAAAAGTGACTTGACTAAATGTTCCTACTATAGATAAATGAGCTGGAGAGTAATCGACTTCTGTTGGATGTACAGCATCAGTGCTGCCATCTGCTGTCCGTACGATGTTAAAGCAGTGCAGGGCGACAGGATGTGTGTGCCGTCCTGTTTTGCTAGTTGAACATCGTACAGACAGAAGATGGTAACACTGCTGCTGCACATTCAATGTGCGGTCTATGAAGGTCATTTATCAATTTCTCCCATCTGCAAAACAGGAGTAAAAAATTCCCATTCTGCTTCATTCTTCAAACTCAGTATCACTGTTCACAGAGACATTGTCTATACTCACGGAGCTGCTCCAGCTGAAGAGCCCCCAGGATCACTGTTTTCCTGCTACAGTTGAAAGTAACACTTACTGCTAAGAAGAACAACAAATATATATTTTTTTAATGGAAATGTTTTTGTTCAATTTCTCAATTTCAATTTCCCCGCCCCTCCCTGCCCTTTGCCCCCCCGCCCCTCCCTGTCCATTGCCCCCCGCCCCTCCCTGCCCTTTCCCCCCTGCCCTCTTGCCCCCCTGCCCTCCCTGCCCTCTTGCCCCCATGCCCTCCCTGCCATCTTGCCCCTCCCTGCCCTTAGCCCCCCTGCACCTCCCTGCCCTTAGACCCCCTGCCCCTCCCTGCCCTTTGGCCCCCCCCATCCCTCCCTGCCCTTTGGCCCCCCCCACCCCTCCCTGCCCTTTGGCCCCCCCACCCCTCCCTTCCCTTTGGCCCCCCCCACCCCTTCCTGCTTTTTGCCCCCCCCGCCCCTCCCTGCCCTCTGGCTCCCCCGCCCCTCCCTGCCCTCTGGCCCCCCGCCCCTCCCTGCCCTTTGCCCCCCCCGCCCCTCCATGCCCTTTGCCCCCCCCGCCCCTCCCTGCCCTTTGCCCCCCCCGCCCCTCCCTGCCCTTTGCCCCCCCGCCCCTCCCTGCCCTTTGCCCCCCCACCCCTCCCTGCCCTTTGCCCCCCCACCCCTCCCTGCCCTTTGCCCCCCGCCCCTCCCTGCCCTTTGCCCTCCCCGCCCTTCCACGCCCCTTGGCCCCACCCCTGCCCTTCCACGCCCGGGCAACGCTGGGTATATCAGCTAGTAAATAATACAAATAACACATAAGGAGTGAGAGAGGGAGAAGGAACGGCTCAGTGAGTAAAGACACTGAGTTTGAAGCATGAGAACCTGGTTCAATTCCTGATGTCAGCTCCTTGTGACCCTAGGCAAGTCACTTTATCTCCCTGTGCCTAAGGCACCAACCCCCTCCCCCCCCCAAAAAAACATAGATTGTAAGCACCACGGGGCAGGGACGGTGTCTGCAAAATGTCTCTGTAAAGCGCTACGTAAAACTAGCAGCGCTATACAAGAACAAATTATGATTATTACATAATGGGAAGAAGTGCTTAAGACATAAAAGTAAAATTTAGGAAAAGGAGTCCCTGCCCCGAAGAGCTTACAATCTAATTGGTAAGTAGGAGGAATGTACACAGACTGGAAGATGTTCTGGTAAGTGAGTCTGCAAGGGGCCAAGGTTTATGTCTGTGGTGTATAATATTAATTTTTAAACACTGACAAGATGGAAATGTTTTTGTTCAATTTCTCAATTTCAATTTCCCCGCCCCTCCCTGCCCTTTGCCCCCCCCGCCCCTCCCTGCCCTTTGCCCCCCCGCCCCTCCCTGCCCTTTCCCCCCTGCCCTCTTGCCCCCCTGCCCTCCCTGCCCTCTTGCCCTCTTGCCCCTCCCTGCCCTTAGCCCCCCCGCACCTCCCTGCCCTTTGGCCCCCCCATCCCTCCCTGCCCTTTGGCCCCCCCACCCTCCCTTTCCTTTGCCCCCCCCCCCCACCCCTTCCTGCTTTTTGCCCCCCCCGCCCCTCCCTGCCCTCTGGCTCCCCCGCCCCTCCCTGCCCTCTGGCCCCCCGCCCCTTCCTGCCCTTTGCCCCCCCCGCCCCTCCATGCCCTTTGCCCCCCCACCCCTCCCTGCCCTTTGCCCCCCCGCCCCTCCCTGCCCTTTGCCCCCCCGCCCCTCCCTGCCCTTTGCCCCCCCCCCCACCTCTCCCTGCCCTTTGCACCCCCACCCCTCCCTGCCCTTTGCCCCCCGCCCCTCCCTGCCCTTTGCCCTCCCCGCCCTTCCACGCCCCTTGGCCCCACCCCTGCCCTTCCACGCCCGGGCAACGCTGGGTATATCAGCTAGTAAATAATACAAATAACACATAAGGAGTGAGAGAGGGAGAAGGAGCGGCTCAGTGAGTAAAGACACTGAGTTTGAAGCATGAGAACCTGGTTCAATTCCTGATGTCAGCTCCTTGTGACCCTAGGCAAGTCACTTTATCTCCCTGTGCCTAAGGCACCAACCCCCTCCCCCCCCCAAAAAAAACATAGATTGTAAGCACCACGGGGCAGGGACTGTGTCTGCAAAATGTCTCTGTAAAGCGCTACGTAAAACTAGCAGCGCTATACAAGAACAAATTATGATTATTACATAATGGGAAGAAGTGCTTAAGACATAAAAGTAAAATTTAGGAAAAGGAGTCCCTGCCTCGAAGAGCTTACAATCTAATTGGTAAGTAGGAGGAATGTACACAGACTGGAAGATGTTCTGGTAAGTGAGTCTGCAAGGGGCCAAGGTTTATGTCTGTGGTGTATAATATTAATTTTTAAACACTGACAAGACTGTAACAATGGTATTTGGGACCAAGACTAAATTTGTAAAGCTTCCAGTGACTGAGCTCCTGATTAGAACCAACGCTAACACCACCCTAAAACCTGTCACTAGTTTTAAATACCTGGGCTTATGGTTCGACTCCCACTTAACATTCGGGATGCACATTGATACCCTGACAACCAAGACCTATGCCAAACTAGGGGTACTTTACAGGAACAAATCCTCCCTAAGTCTCCTGGTCAGAAAGCGTATCGCACAGCAGATGCTAATGCCAATTATTGACTATGGAGACATAGTATATGGCACGGCACCTCAAACCCACCTTAGCAAACTTGACACCCTCTACAATTCAATTTGTCGTTTTGTTCTCCAATGCAACTACAACACACATCACTGCGAAATGCTCAAAGAACTAGATTCGTCAACACTAGAGTCTAGGCACAAAGTTCACCTTTCCTGTCTTGCCTTTAAATCCTTCATGGGCAAGCTACCCAGCTACCTGAACAAGCTCCTCACCCCTACCACTTGCAGCACTTATCACCTGAAAGACTCCAAAAGACTGTTCATGGTCCCAACGCTCAACAAAGTATCCGGACGTTCCTCCTTCTCCTACCGTGCACCCCAAAACTGGAACAACCTACCAGAGACTCTCACATCCACCACCAGTTTAAGTTCTTTAAAATCTAAGGCTGTCTCACATTTTAACCTGGTCTGTAACTGTTTCATACGCTCATAATATATATTTTCTTTAACTGTGCATGCAATGTCTTGTATATAATGTATACCCTGTTCATTTATGTAACTGTACTTGTAACCATGTATTATTTGTTTTACTCTGTGCCCAGGACATACTTGAAAACGAGAGGTAACTCTCAATGTATTACTTCCTGGTAAAATATTTTATAAATAAATAAAATAAATAAATTAGCAACGGAGCTACTCATAAGCTTTGTGAAGCAGTTGTATTTTAAGATGTACACAAATAATCAAATACCGTTCTGGAGAAAAATGTATTATGTTACATTCGGACACAAGTTGGGCTAGAGAACACAGTGTTCTCCATGACACAATCCCTGGCTGGTAGAGGAAGGGAGCAATTCATGCTTCCGCATTGGCTCACCTTTGGCAATTGCTCATTTGTTTCCGAACTTGGAATCTCTATAAAAGACGATAAAACCTGCAAGTGAAGCAAGTATCTGAAAGTCTCAGAGGAAGAGAATAAGGTAAGGTATATTTATTTCTTAGTGGTAATCAGGGCAGCGGACAGCGTTCCCGGGGCCAGGGATTAGAGTCTCCACTGGGGCCCTAGGTTGTTGAGTGGGGGAAAGGGAGGTAGTGACCGCTCCCCATCTGTCGACAGCCCTATGCATAGGGCTGCCAGGTGGCTTTTCAACCTGACAACCCTACCTACGAGCCCCCCCTTCTCTCGCACACTCCCTCTCTCTATCACACTGTTCCCCTCTCTCCCTTTCTCTTACTCACTCTCCCTACTCTCTCCCATCTTCCTCTCTTCTCTCTCCCTCTCTCTGTCACCCCCTTTCCCTTATTCCCTCCTCTCCCCGCTCACTCACTCTCCCCATACCCTTCACTCACTACTCCCTCTTCCCCCTCTCTCCCCTCTTCCAGTATCCTCCCCTTTCTAGCCCCCTCTCTCTCACTCATCCCCATCCTCCTCCCCCTCTCTCAGCCCTCCATTCCCCCCGCCCCTCTATCAATCCACTGGACCTGAGAAATATGTCTCTTTTCCTGCCCCCCCCCCCCTTTCTGTTTTTGGTTCTGCAATCGGCACAGTATTGGTACCGTGTGTGATCGCGGTACCAAATACAGTACTGTACTGTAACTCTGTGCCCAGGACATACTTGAAAACGAGATGTAACTCTCATTGTATTATTTGCTGCTAAAATATTTTATCAATAATAATAAATAAAATGCACATATAAATAATATTGTTTGAATATATATATATATATATATATATATATATATATAAATATATATATATTGTGACAAACGGCTTACTCCGGGACTCCGTCGTTTGTCCGGGACTGTTTAGAACACGGTCTTTTAGGGTAGGTTAAATGATGAGGCGTCACGTACTGTTCCTTTAAACAGGCTATGCCTGGTTTATTCAGTCCCAGGCACTGAGACTGCCACAGTGCATACAACAGAAAACAGATCAAAACAAAAGCTGCTCACCTGAGCGATAACTTAACTTAGATATCCCTGACTCAGGGTTGGACGTGGCTTTTCCACTTCCAACATCAAAACACGGTACTTTTGCAGTCTTACACAAATGAACAGAAAGATTGAACCTGTTTGGGGAAGAGGCTTCTCCCCTCTGTAGTTCAGCAGCCTTCCAGCCTCCTGGCTCTTGTGGGGCGACCAGAGCAAACAGGAAATCAGTCTTTCATACCTGATTCCTAATTAGCATGACAGGTGACAGAAATCAGGCAGCAGACAAACTCTGGTCTGGATCTCTCATCCCTCAGTTCCAGCGCTTGCCAAACTGTGGGATGGAGTGTATGTATTATAAGGCTGCACTCCCAGGCCAAACAGGATAGAAACTGTCTAGTATCCTGGGAGCCCTATATACGGAATTTATTACCATCCCCTGGTTTCTGTCACATATCCTCCCCCCCAGCTCAGACCTCGAGGGATGAGCGACCATGGATATTAGGGAGTGCATCCTTGACAACCCGTCAGCATTGCCATGTTTGTGCCCTGACCTGTGTTCCACAGAAAATTTAAAGGGTTGTAGGCTTAGGAACCACCTGGTCACTCTAGCATTCTTTTCCCTGTTTTGACACATCCAGGTAAGGGGTGCATGATCTGTGACCAACCGGAATTTTCTCCCCAACAGGTAGTATTTGAGCGTCTCTACAGCCCACTTTATTGCGAGACACTCTTTCTCTACTATGGAGTAATTTTTCTCCTGGGGATTTAGTTTCCTACTTAAATAAAGGATGGGGTGCTCCTCACCTTGAGACTCCTGGGAGAGTACCGCCCCCAGCCCAACCTCAGATGCGTCGGTTTGGACTACGAACTCTTTGGAGAAGTCAGGTGTGACCAACACTGGTTGGGCACAGAGAGCTTCTTTCAGGCTTCTAAAGGCCTGTTTGGTTTCGGGGGACCACTTTACCATTAGCGGTCCTCTTGCTTTTGTGAGGTCAGTTAGTGGGGTTGCCTTAGTTGCAAAATTGGGAATAAACCTTCTATAGTACCCAATTAACCCCAAAAAAGTCCTTACTTGTTTTTTTGTAACTGGTCTTGGCCAATTTTGTATCGCCTCCACTTTGAGTGTTTGGGGTTTGAGTAAACCTCTGCCAATAGAATATCCCAGATACTTGGCCTCCTCCAGACCAATAGTGCATTTAGCGGGGTTAGCAGTTAGTCCAGCAGACCGGACTGCGTCAAGCACAGCTTGGACCTTTGGAAGGTGGGATTGCCAATCTTCACTATGGATTACCACATCATCCAGGTAGGCGGCAGCATACCGAGCATGTGGTTTTAAAATTTTATCCATCATTCTTTGGAATGTGGCGGGAGCTCCATGTAAGCCAAAAGGCAACACCTTATACTGAAAGAGGCCGTCTGGGGTTGAGAAGGCTGTCTTTTCTTTTGCCCTTTCTGTGAGGGGAACCTGCCAGTACCCTTTTGTTAGGTCTAGGGTTGTGAGATATCGGGCTTTGCCCAGTCTCTCTACAAGTTCATCTACCCTGGGCATAGGATAAGTATCAAATTTTGACACCGCGTTTAGTTTCCGGTAGTCATTACAAAACCTTGTTGTACCATCTGGCTTTGGGACTAAGACTATAGGGCTGTTCCACCCACTTTGGGATTCCTCAATTACACCTAGTTTTAGCATTTTTTTAACCTCTAAACTTATAGCCTTTCTTTTGGCCTCTGGGATTCGGTACGGTTTAAGGTTAACTCGGACCCCTGGTTCAGAGACTAGGTCATGTTCAATTACGCTAGTTCTACCTGGCCGTATAGAGAAGATTTCTTTGTTTCTTCTCACTAAATTCTGAACCTCTCGTTTCTGATGAACAGACAGGGTTTCAGCTATGCTAACCTCTGGGTCAGTTTCTTGATTCTCTGACGGACCTGGGGGTACTAGGGTTAACAAGACTTCTCTATCTTTCCAGGGCTTGAGTAGGTTTATATGGTAAATTTGCTCAGGTTTCCTCCTACCTGGCTGTCTTACCTTATAATTTACTTCTCCCACTCTTTCCAAGACCTCATATGGCCCATGCCATTTAGCAAGGAATTTACTCTCCACGGTGGGAACCAGAACTAGTACCCTATCACCTGGAAAAAAAATTCTGACCCTAGCACCCTTATTATACGTATTCCTCTGTGCTTCTTGAGCTTTCTCCATGTGTTCCCTCACTATGGGTAGGACTGCAGCAATGCGGTCCTGCATCTGGGCAACATGCTCTATTACACTTCTGTAAGGGGTAACCTCGTGTTCCCAAGTCTCTTTGGCTATATCCAGTAAGCCCCTTGGGTGTCGGCCATACAATAGTTCAAACGGGGAGAAGCCTGTGGATGATTGGGGAACTTCCCTAATGGCAAATAACAGGTACGGTAACAAACAATCCCAGTTTTTCCCATCTTTATCAACCGCCCGCCGTAACATGCTCTTTAAGGTTTTATTGAACCTTTCCACTAAACCATCTGTTTGTGGATGATAGACTGAGGTTCTGAGATGCTTGATTTTTAGGAGTTTACATAGCTCTTTTGTTACTTGGGACATAAATGGTGTTCCCTGGTCAGATAGAATCTCTTTAGGAATCCCGACCCGGGAAAACAGAACTACTAACTCTTTTGCTATGTTTTTAGCTGAGGTGCTACGTAGGGGAACTGCCTCCGGATATCGGGTGGCATAATCTAATATTACCAATATATGCTGATGTCCCCTAGCAGACTTTATTAGGGGTCCTACTAGATCCATAGCAATCCGGTCAAATGGTACCTCTATTATGGGAAGGGGTACCAATGGGCTGCGGTACGCCTTGAACGGGGCGGTGATCTGACATTCTGGGCATGAGGAACAATAATTCGTAATTTCTGCCAGAACCCCAGGCCAATAGAAGCTTCGGAGAACCTTTTCTTTTGTCTTTTCCACCCCTAGGTGTCCCCCCAATGGATGACTATGTGCGAGGTGTAATACTACGTTACGGAATGTCCGTGGTACCAACAATTGTTTAGTTGTAACTGATTTCCTTTTATCAACCCGATATACTAGGTCGTTCTCTACCTCGAAGTAGGGGTAAGCAAGTGACCTATCTGGTTGGCCAGGAGTACTATTCTGGTCCCGTATATTTCCCCTTGCTACCGCTAATGTGGGGTCTTCCCACTGGGCCTTCTTAAAACTCCCAGGACTGACCTCTAGGTCAGCGAGGGTCTTATCCGGTTCTGGGTGGTAAGTGTCTGCTCAACATCTTGATTTGGGGTATTCCCTACCAAAGTAGTGATGGGGAAGGGAATTTTACAGCACTCCTCCTTTTCCCCCTTCTTATTTGGGCCCTCGTCAACCTCCATTTCTGAAAAAGGGAAAGGATTTGTTTCTTCTAATACTTCGTTATGGTCCGCTATTGAACTCTGGGCGCTATTCTGAGCGGGGGACCACATTTTTAGAAAATGGGGAAAGTCGGTCCCTATTAACACATCATGTGCCAGTTTGGGTACAATACCCACCTTGAAATCTAAAGAACCAAACTCTGTTTCAAAAAAAACATCAACAGTGGAATATTCATGATTATCCCCATGTATACAACAAATTGCCACTCTTTGTGAACTGTTTCCCTGTTTCTTCTTAATGGGCAAGAGGTATTCGGACACTAGTGTGACCATGCTCCCAGAGTCAAGAAGTGCCCGAACCCTCTTACCATTAACCTTTACAAATGCCCACAGATGGTTATTCAAGGGGTCCTCTGGGCTAGGGCCCATACATTAGGACAACAGCGAATAAGGTTCCACGCTGTTGCATTGCATGGGCTCATCATTTAGTGGGCAGATTTTTGCTGTGTGGCCCCTCTCATGACAATTTACACATTTAGGTACATAGTCTGTGTCCCACTTAGAGCCTTTTCCCGGCTCCCCATGTTGGCTATTGCCCTTAGTGTGCGAACCACTGTTGCTGGTGCTGCGTGAAGGTGGTCGCCGCTCTTCAGCGCCCCTTAACCCCGGTACCCTTTTACCGTCTCTGGAAGAGTCCTGGAACCTCGGGTAGTGGGGTTGCTCCACGACTGTGGGTTGCGGGTGCTCTTCTGCTGCATTGTACCTTTCTACGAGGGCCACAAGCTCATCCGCATTGTGGGGGTCACTCCGACTGACCCAACGGCGTAAGGCAGAGGGAAGTTTCCTCAAGAACTGGTCCATGACCAACGATGTGGCTGGCTGAGTTGATCTCGGGTTGTAGCCACTTCCGGGCGAGGTGGATGAGGTCATACATCTGGCTTCGGGTGGCTTTATCCATCGTGAAGGACCATGCGTGAAACCTTTGGGCGCGAACAGCCGTGGTTACGCCGAGGCGGGCGAGGATCTCGAACTTCAATTTTGCATAGACGTTAGCTTCGGCTGGCTCTAGATCAAAGTAAGCCTTCTGGGGTTCGCCGCTTAGGAAGGGTGCGATTAGACCAGCCCACTCAGCTTCTGGCCATCCCTCTCTCTGTGCCGTGCGTTCAAACGTGAGAAGATAGGCTTCCACATCATCCGAGGGTCCCATCTTCTGAAGGTAGTGGCTTGCCCTGGTCATTTTCGGAACTGGGGCTGCCGCTGCCAGTGGAAGGTTACTGATAGTCCCCCTCAGGATCTCGAGTTCCTGCTGTAAGCCCTGAGCGAACCGCTGTTGCTCCTCTCTCAGCAAGCGGTTTGTCTCTTGCTGGTTTGCAATCGCGTTTTGCAGGGCTTCATTCGTCTGTTGCTGGTTTGCATTCGCCTGTTGCTGGTTTGCATTCGCCTGTTGCTGGTTTGCATTAATCTCTTGCTGGGCTATTAGCAGCTGTTGCTGGGCTGCATTCGTCTGCTGCTGGTTTGCATTAGTTTCTTGCTGGGCTATTAACAGCTGTTGCTGGGTTTCATTCGCGTCTTTCTGGGCAGCGACATTGCGTACCAGCGCACCCACCACGTCTTCCATCTTGTTTGCAGAGGATGAAAAAAACTTTTTTTTTTTTTTTTTTTTCTTTCAAAGTTCTTCAACCCGCAGACCCCCTAGTGCTCTGCCCGCATTCTCCACCATATGTGACAAACGGCTTACTCCGGGACTCCGTCGTTTGTCCGGGACTGTTTAGAACACGGTCTTTTAGGGTAGGTTAAATGATGAGGCGTCACGTACTGTTCCTTTAAACAGGCTATGCCTGGTTTATTCAGTCCCAGGCACTGAGACTGCCACAGTGCATACAACAGAAAACAGATCAAAACAAAAGCTGCTCACCTGAGCGATAACTTAACTTAGATATCCCTGACTCAGGGTTGGACGTGGCTTTTCCACTTCCAACATCAAAACACGGTACTTTTGCAGTCTTACACAAATGAACAGAAAGATTGAACCTGTTTGGGGAAGAGGCTTCTCCCCTCTGTAGTTCAGCAGCCTTCCAGCCTCCTGGCTCTTGTGGGGCGACCAGAGCAAACAGGAAATCAGTCTTTCATACCTGATTCCTAATTAGCTTGACAGGTGACAGAAATCAGGCAGCAGACAAACTCTGGTCTGGATCTCTCATCCCTCAGTTCCAGCGCTTGCCAAACTGTGGGATGGAGTGTATGTATTATAAGGCTGCACTCCCAGGCCAAACAGGATAGAAACTGTCTAGTATCCTGGGAGCCCTATATACGGAATTTATTACCATCCCCTGGTTTCTGTCACAATATATATATATATATAGTTTGTAAATCGAAAAAAAGTCTGTTAAATATATACTTTATACTTAATCAACTGGTTTATATGAAAATGTTAGATAAAAGTGTAGACATTGCTTATAATGACTATATTTACCAAGATTGGTGTTAAGCGAATCATTTGCTGAATATTGACACACTATCGCAATCTCCGAGGTGGCAGTAAAAAAAACCAGGTAAAACAGTAGTGTAAACATGACCAAGTTAGTGAAAAATTTACGTATTAATCTTTTTTCCGGATCAGCCAGGGCCGCTTTTCCTGTTACATACAAAGGATTTGTAGCTTGGAGCATTAGCTGCCGCAGGGCGCACTAACGCAGAAGTGAGTGTATAAGGAGCATGTTGACAAATGGCGATCTGCACACACAGAAGTTCATGGATTTTAAGACCGCGCTGTAGGATTTTGCCACATTTTGTACATAGTCCCATGGTCCCTTATTGTGATAGAGCTTACAGCTGGAGATAGGAATAGGACGGTTTTTTTTTACATTTCAGAAGTTAATAACACTTTAGGCCCATGTACTAGATGTTGCAAATGGCTTTTTTTGATCCCAAACTGGTAGACAGAAAACTCAATTTGAATTGCGCCTGTGTACTGACCTGAAAGGTCTCCGTCTGCGTGAGCAGCGTCAACAATTAAGTTGCCTCTTTTTTTGGCGCACAGAATTGCACTGCGCTGGGCATTCAGCTGTTAATAGTTTGTACTAAAAAAGGAGAAAATGCATCAAAATCGCCTGCCAAGTTCAACTAGGCGTAAACCGTGAAAAAACTGCTAATAGTGTAAACCCAGAATAAGGTTGCTATGTATCAACCCAAAAAATGTATTTGACGCAGCATTGAAGTTTAATAAAAAATGTAAACAAAATGCATTATTTTTGCAGTATGGCTATTATAAATAATATTAGACAATTCAAAAATACAGCAAATTCAGTTGTAATGTAAATTGTACCATTCAGGTATCTAACATTACAAAACGCCTCAAAAATAATTTCAAACCACAAATGAAGTGTTACATGTACAGTATGAAGTTTTCAGATGTACAGTACAATGCACAAAGGTTTCATTAGCACAGTCCTTGTTAGCACAGTCCTTATTAGCACAGTCCTTATTAGCACAGTACTGATTAGCACAGTACTGATTAGCACAGTACTGATTAGCACAGTACTGATTAGCACAGTACTGATTAGCACAGTACTGATTAGCACAGTACTTATTAGCACAGTACTGGTTAGCACAGTACTTATTAGCATAGTACTTATTAGCACAGTATTTATTAGCACAGAACTGATTAGCACAGTACTTATTAGCACAGTATTTATTAGCAGAGTATTTATTAACACACTACTTATTAGCACAGTATTTATTAGCACAGTACTTATTAGCACAGAAAGGTTGATGCACAACATTTTTAGAAATATTATCTTAGTACATACTGTAGTCCCCAAAATGTGGTGTGCACCCCAAAAGAATGGTTAGCAAAACATAGATAACATAATTTAAAAAGGGAGAATGATATCCCGTGGGGTGAAGCGGTGCACAGAGGTTTCCTATCCACACCCCACTCAAAGACGCTTACAATAATAAAGGCAAATCCATGGACTCTTCACCTTGGTTCTTATGCCATTGAATACAAATAACCAGTCCTCGGCCAATGCGGTTGCCCGATCGCCACGGGTGATCGCATTTGGGCCGCTGGCAATTTGCTTACTGGCGACGGATGCAGCGTTCTCCAGGTATTCTTCAGCAGGTTTTGCCTTTCCCTCCAGCTCCCTGTCAAAATGGCTGTGTGGCAAGAAATTATGCCGTGTTGCCACGATGACGGTACGTGGCATCTGATGTCACGCTGCAAGTCACCCTGCAACCTGACCTGGTAGGAGGAGAGGGGAGAGAGGATAGGAGAGAGGAGGGGAGTGCGCACGTGCGCGCCGGCTGGCTGGCTTGCCTGGAAGTGGGAGCAGGCACAGACCCTTCGCACACCCCATGAGGGGAAGTATGGCAGAGTGACCGACCAGGACATGATGGGCCTGGGCCAAGGTTAGCAGGCCGAGTGTTGGAGGAACAAGGTAGGTGGGCGAGGGTGGCTCATGCCAAGGCCAGATCCGGGGTCTGCTAGCTTTCCTACGGCCCCAACCGGGGGGGGGGGGAGGTGGAAGCGGAGGTGACAGAAGGCCCAGGGGAGGAGAAGAGGGGTAAGAGGGTGCCAGGCCTGGGGGAGGAAAAGGAGAGGGGCAATATGGTGCCAAGCCTGGGGAGGGGGGAAGAGGTAAGGGGGTGATTATCACGGGAGCGTGTGCAGGTTTATAATATAACACCAAATAACTGGGTTGAATCTAATGCGACTCAGATATAATAAAGAAAGTTTATTCCTTGAAGAAGGTGAACACACAGGATATACAAATAACACACAAGATATATACACTTACTTACTGTAGGGTTTGGGCAATGAAGCAATCAGGATCTGGATTGGCAATTCATTCAAGCAATACAGGATACAAATAATGACACAGAGACAAAAACGAAGACACTGGGCATAGAGCTTACAATCAGTAATATAGGATTTAAGCTCTTTCCCTTAACATTGGGTGTCAGGTATTGTTACCAATTACCTACACCCAATTACCCCTTGCCAGCTCCCGTGGGAAATGAGGTAGTACCTGCCCACAGGTGTGGGCATTATTCTAATCAGGGGGCCATTTTCCTAGGCCCACTCCCAAAAGATTGGCGTCTCCTAGTCTGCGTTTTGGGTCCCTGAACAGGAAAACCTTTCTAAGTGTGATTTATCACACCTACAGAACCACTCAAGTCATGCTCTTCTCCACCCTAGGATATGCAATCAGGCTGGGGCAGCTTTTGATCAAGGGGTCTGTTGTAGACATATAGTCGCCCCCTGAACATTAACATACTGCAGAGCCAGTATCTTTCCCGGGATTTTATGCCAGACACCAAATACAGTACATTTCTCTAATTATATATATTAAAATAATTAGTTCGGCTGGGCCGAGTGAGCTACAAATTGCTAGATCCTCATGCTGGAGAGGATTCTATACGGTGCCCAATTTTCAGCTCGCTGGGACCCACCGAACCGGAGTTATAGAAATACACTTTAAATGCACATTTACAGACATTGCATTTCTCTGCAATTGAAGTCAATGGCAGAAACCCAAACGAAACAATTAATCTATCTCCATTCTGTTGCTCAGAGAGGGTCGATATTTGCTATGCAGTCATGCCGGAACGATGACTACATGCTGGCCAAATCTCAGCTCTCTAGTCCACACAGAACCGGAGTTATGGACTTCAGGTTTTTATAGTTTTACACTTAGCCGTTTACCTTGCGGCTTTTACCTCCATTGGAATCAATAGGGCCGGCGCTGCCATAGGAAATGCATGGGCTGGCGCCGCCATAGGATTCAATGGGACCTCCACTACCATTGGTCAATGGGCAACTCACACTTTTTCACAGTTAACCCTACTCAGTTCGGTTGAGGGGAGAGGGCTGGAAATTGCCATGCAGTCATGACGGAGCAGTGACAACATCCTGGCCAAATCCCAGCTCTCTGGTCCCCACGGAACCGGAGTTATGGGTTTTCAGTTTACACTGTTTTGGCCTTAGTGTTTGAAAGCCACGCGTCTTTCTCCGCCATTGCAGACAATGGTGCGACCCTCGTGGCGAGTGTGACCCTTTCTCACCGCCATTCATTGTCTGACCCGGTTGGGGTCGAAGGAGGGGGTTCATAGGGTCTAGGGGCAAAAATAATTTTATTCCGGGGTGCCTTAGAACCAAAGTTTCGCATGCCAATTGGTCGGAAACTTGACCGAGGCCTAGTTCCCACGCGAATTGCGTGATCAAAGCTATTTTCAGACATTGTTTCCGCTCTTGCGGTTTTGCGGTCTGGCTGGCTGCCAGCTCGTTCCTGGAGATCGGATTCAAGGAATCCCCATTGAAATGCATGACTCCATTCACTTCCAATGGGGATGCTCCGCTCCTCATCTTGGGTACCACCTGCAGGTTTTCTGTGATATTGGGCCCAAATTGCCGGAATCTCCTTGGGGTTACATGGGGCTCCAATGGCGACCAATGGAGATGCTGCAAAATGGATACTGCAAAGGCGGGAAAGGGGACAAAGGGCAATAAACATGTAAATGCAATTAACCCTTTCCCTCCCGACCTGATCCCAGTGTATGTGGTTGGTACATACACTGTAAAGGTACAAACACCAATAATTATACCAACATATACATCTAGCAAATAAAACACAGTTTGCCATGAGACAGGGGAATAAAAATACATGAAATCCCTCTAAATGTGGGAAACATGATAACCACGGGACATACCTTTTGATTGTGAGGCATGGGAACATATGTATTATGGGTACATTTCTGGTTAACCCCTCACCTCCCAGACGGTGGAAGGGGGTGCCTATTGGGGGTGACCCCTTTAATACTTGCTTGGCACTCCTCCCCCGTCACAGTGATAGGCAGCAGGAAGGAGCAGAGGGGTATGAAGGAGCCAGGTCTGAAGTATGAGGGGTTCTGAAGTATGGGGGTTGGCTGAAGTATGGGGGGGGCAACAATGGGCACCAGGACAGGTGGAGGAGTTAATTGGCAATAGTCAGTCAACCACCCACTGAGGCAGCAGTCACCCACCCAACCAGACAGTCAGTCACCCACCCAGGCATTCAATCACCCACCCATCCAGGCGGTCAATCACCCACCCATCCACCCAGTCACCCACCCAGTCACACACTAAGTCAGTCAGTCAAAGGCAGTCAGAGGCAGTCACCCACCCACCCAGGCAGTCAATCACCCATCTACCCACCCAGGCAGTCAGTTACCCACCTACCCACCCAGGTAGTCAGTCACCCACCATCCACCCAGTCAGTCAACCACTCACCTACCCACCCAGGCAGTCAGTAACTCAGCTACCCACCAAGTCAGTCAGTTACACCCCCAGGCAGTCATACACCAAGGCAGTCACCCACCCAGCCAGGCAGACAACCTCCCACACAAGCAGTCAGTCAGTCACCCATCCCACCAGTCAGTCAGTCAGTCAGATACCTACCCAGGCAACCAATCATTCATCCAGGCAGTCAGTCAGTCAGTCACCCACCCAGGAAGTCACCCACTCACCCAGGCAGTGTAAGGAATCCGCTCCGCGGTTTACTGGTTGCCTTACCTTGCAGACCGGTGCAGTTCTGGAACTCTTCACCTGATATTACTGCAGCCTGGATTCACTCACCAAAGCAATACTGCCACACACTCCCTCTGGTATCTACTGCAGCTGTGCAATCTATCACTGCAATCCAGCCTTGTATTCACTTATTGGAGCAGTACCTTCACACCCCCCTCCGGGGATTGGCCCGCTGGCCTTTAAGTACTGCTTTCCCACAATGCTCCCTGCCGAGCATAGTCCTTTCCGGATGTCACTTATTGTTCTGCCACAAGCCCTCGCTTGTTCTCCTATGCTGATATGGAGGTCTCCCCTGCGTCCTTCAGCTTCCTTCTCCTATGCTGATACGGAGGTTTCCCCTGCATCCTTCAGCTTCCGTTCTCCTATGCTGAAGCAAAGGTATCCCCTACGTCTTCAGCTTCCTGGTTTCCTGCACTGAAGCAAAGGTATCCCCTACGTCTTCAGCTTCCTGGTTTCCTGCACTGAAGCAAAGGTATCCCCTACGTCTTCAGTTTCCTGCTTTCCTGCACTAGCGGAGGTTTCCCTGTGTTTCTTCAGCTTCCTGGGGCCTACTCTTTCCCTAATCTAGAGAGGCCGTGTCCTGGTTCCTGCGCTGAAATGGAGGATTCCCTAGCCCGCTCAGGACTCTTGCGCTATAGCACTGGTTTACCCGTGCAGCTAGGCGGTGTGTAAATCTGGTCTGTCTTCCAACTCCTGAGACCAGTACCATGGGCCATGGTCGCCGCACGCGCAGAGGCCACCCCCGCGCTCCTAAGCTGAAGCGGGGCTTTCCTGACTACCTGTTGCCGAACTCCTGTTTGGACAATGTTTATCCTGACGTCTCCTGTCCTGACCCTGGCTTGTACAACGACGATGCTGTCTTCTCCTATCCTGATCCTGCTACGTATGACTACGAACTGCGCAATCCGGATCAGCCTGCGCGGTCTAAGGTCGGTGCTTTTACAACCCCACCTCAGCCACGCGGTCCGACCCTGGTTTGTGGCGAGCACAACTGTGACAGGCAGTCAGTCAGTCAATCAGTCACCCACCCAGGCACTCAGTCACCCACCCAGGCAGTTAGGGTCTTAGAGTGTCAACTCTGGGACCCAGGTGTCGAAAATATATTACTGCAACTGTATACTAATTTTGCGACAATAAAGATTTATGTGACTTTTGCCTTTACTAGGGAACTCGGATTGGGAGATTTCTAGGTTGTAAGTTTCAGGGTGGGTTTGTCAGAGAAAGTCTTTACAGAATGTGTCTATGTATCGGGTTATGGAATACCCCAAAGTTGAATCCGGGGATTGAGTGAGATTCTCGGATACAGCCAAGCACATTACTCCGCCAAACTATGACTCTTTAAGTGTTATTACGGCTCACCGCCAGGATCCCTGCTGTAGCATCATCCAGACAAGGTAAGTGGGTATTAATGGGTTAAACTATATCTTCAACAATTCATGGAATCCCTAGTGTAGCAGGCAGGGCCGCCAACAGAAATCGTGGGGCCCAGGACAAACATTTTAAGCAGGCCCCCTCACCCCCATGTCGGTGGTATTGCCCGCCACGCCCCCCCCCCCCATTTCATACCTCACGAGCCCCCTCTCTTCCCCCCCCTTCCCATGTATTTCTCTCCCTTCCGTCTCACCATCCCACCTCGCATGTATTTCTCTCCCCTGCTTCTCACTCTTAGGCCGTGCCTATAGTGCCGTCGTTGGCGACGCCGTCACGGCGGGTGACGTCACCCGTCGCCACCAGCGAAAGTTATTTTTCGCCGGGTGGCGGGGTTGCGGGATTCTGGCAAATTGATTTTTTCAAGGGTCATCACGTGACACGATGGCCCTTGAAAAATCAAATTTTGCCGGCTTCAGATTTTCGCGATTGCGACGTCGCTTGTCGCCATCACGTGCACCATAAGCGCATGCGGCGGAGGCAATGTATTTGTTTTCGGGCAATGTCACCGTCGCCGGCACTATAAGCGCAGCCTTACGTCCTCTTTTCCTCACTCACCCCCTCTCTACTCTCCCTCCGTCATTTACCCCATGCTCACTTATTACGTCTCCCCCCACACAATTCCCCCCACAAGAAATATACCAAAAAACTCCCCCCCCATACATATAAAAAAATACCTCAACCCCCCAATACATATAAAAAGATACCCTAACCCCCCAATACATATAAAAAAATACCCCAACCCCCCAATATATATATATAAAATCAGACTTACCTTTGTGGCTGCAGAGGGAGGGCGTGCCGGTGGCCGCAGGCGGGTGGCGGTGCTGGGGGGGCAATGCTGCTGGGGGGCCAAGGCTGGAGCGGGGGGGTTGAGGCTGGGGGGGCTGTGGTTGAGGGGGGGACCGAGGCTGGGGGGGGCGAGGCTGGTGGGGGGGGGGGGGGCGAGGCTGGAGGGGGGGGGGAGCGAGGCTGGGGGCAACGACTGCGGGGGGTGGCGGCGACTGTTGGGGGTGACGGCGACTGCGGTGGGCCCCGATGCTGTGAAGGGTGGCGGTGCTGAGGGGGGAGGGAGTGGTGGCGGTACTGCAGGGGCTGGAGGGCCCAGTGCTACTTTGGGTGGCGTGACTGCAGGGGCTGGACGGCCCGTAGCAGTGGTGGCGGGACGAAGTGCTGTGGGGGCGGGACAGCCCGGTGCAGCGGGGGGGGGGGGAGGAAGGGGGTGTCGATACGGCCCGGAGAACCGGTAGGTGGTGGTGATATTGACCGGGGGAAGGGGGGTGGCCCCGCTGCAGGCACCTGTGCGGTGCCACGATGCTGCTCCCACCCGCGCCGGAAGCTCACTTAGTTCCGGCGCTGCCAATAGAAAGACCGGTGCCGGGTGCCGCATTTTAAAAAAAAATTAAATTAACAGCCACGGCCATGCGGGGGGCCCGAGCGGCCGGGCACCCCTGACTCACGGTGCCCGAAACGCCAGTGCCCTTTGTCCTCTGCTGTTGGCGGCCCTGGTAGCAGGGGTTCCCCAATGAAGCGGAGATACCCGGATACATACCCAGGTACACTGAACCTAGTGTAAAGGTTCAAGGGCTTCTCCAGCTAGGTTATATATCTGAGCGGGTTTTACAGTTTTAAAAGTATTTTCTCATGTGTGCCAAGAATGAGGCTAGTGAATGTAGGGAATATATACACTCGCTCCATCCCTGACACCAGAAAAGGAACTCATAACTTGTAGCACACAGAAAACAGGACACTATATATTTTATTAAATGGTTACAGTTTAATGTGTATATGTATTGAGAACCTGTATATGAACTGAGGTATTTCTAAGTCATGGATTCCGGACAGTCACCCACCCAGTCAGCCAGTCAGTCACCCACTCAGTCACCCACCCAGTCAGTCAGTCAGTCACCCACCCAGTCACCCACCCACCCAGACTAGTCACACACACACATCAATCTTATTAGGAATTTATTCCATTTTTTAAAAGTGGGGGCGGGGATAGGTGGCTAGTAGATTTTTTTGTTCGGCGAATAGATTTTTGGGTGATTTGTCAAGCACTGCATATAACATATAACTTCCAAAATGTATGTTCCAAACAGGTATTCATTTAAAGGTAAGATTAAGTTTACAATGCAATACAGCAAATAAAAAGTCACTTATCCTCATAATGCAGAGTTCGCAGCTCATTATCAAGGTTTAATTCAGATAAATGTAAGGTTATGCATTTGGGATGCAAGAATAAAAAGGTGACTTACAAATTAAATGGGGATAAATTGGGGGAATGCTTGATGGAGAAGGATTTAGGAGTGCTTGTAGACAGTAGGCTTAGCAATAGTGCCCAAAGTCATGCAGTAGCTGCAAAAGCAAACAAGATCTTATCTTGCATTAAACGGGCAATGGATGGAAGGGAAGTAAACATAATTATGACCCTTTACAAAGCATTAGTAAGACCACACCTTGAATATGGAGTACAATTTTGGGCACCAATCCTAAGAAAAGACATTATGGAACTAGAGAGAGTGCAGAGAAGAGACACCAAATTAATATAGGGTGTGGACAATCTAACTTATGATGAGGGGCTAGCTAAATTAGATTTATTTACACTAGAAAGAGTCGTCTAAGAGGGGATATGATAACTATATACAAATATATTCAGGGACAATACAAGGAGCTTTCAAAAGAACTATTCATCCCACGGGCAGTACAAAGGACTCGGGCCATCCCTTAAGGTTGGAGGAAAGGAGATTTCACCAGCAACAAAGGAAAGGGTTTTTTACAGTAAGGGCAGTTAAAATGTGGAATTCATTACCCATGGAGACTGTGATGGCAGATACAATAGATTTGTTCAAAAAAAGTTTGGACATCTTTTAGAAAGGAAAGGTATACAGGGATATACCAAATAAGTATACATGGGAAGGATGTTGATCCAAGGATTAATCCGATTGCCAATTCTTGGGGTCAGGAAGGAATTTATTTTCCCCCTTATGAGATATCATTAGATGATATGACTCTGGGTTTTTGTTTTTGCCTTCCTCTGGATCAATAAGTAAGTATAGATATAGGATAAATTTAGCATAGGTTGAACTTGATGGACGTACGTCTTTTTTCAACCTCATCTTCTATGTAACTATGTAACTATGTAAGGTGAATGTCCCCTATTGCACGATCTATTAAGTATTTAATCTATTTATTGATTTCTTTAGGTGTCTTGGAACGTCGCAGTGATGAATTCTGGTAAAGCTATGACTCGAGTACTGGGTAAGTTTGGGATTTATATTTTGTAAATAAAAAAATCACTTGTGAGCATATTCACATGTCTCAGACAGGTCTGCAAGCCTGCCTTTCCCCATTATCTCTTAGCATACAGTGCTTTCACTGCAGCCAGGGATTCTGGGTAATGAGCACACAGTGTCACCTTTCACTTCATGTCCATTTTAACATGGACCCCTATAAGCTTATGCCTGATGGGTTACACAGCTTTCAGCACAGCCATTAACCCTACTCACAGACAGCTGGTTTGATCCTCTCCCTGTGGCCTCTTTGGTGTGAGACTAGTTATACTGGCTTTGCAATGTAAAGTTGAAATAGGTTTCAACCACAAATTATGTAAGTTATGGTGAGTAAAAAAAAGTAACACAACTCCTCCACCGTACAGTTTACAGCAAATACAAATGTCACTTGTGAGCACATTCACATGACTCCGACAGGTCGGAACACTGCTTTTCACAATTATCTCTTAGCATACAGCGCTTCCACTACAGCCAGGGATTCTGGGAAATAACATGCAAATGAGCACACAGTGTCATATTTTAGCATCCAGGGATGAATCACCGCAGCCAGCAATACAGCCGATTGATCCATAAAACAATGAGCATATTTATGATTTATCATACCAGGGACAGATTTGTGATAACAAGAAATACTTCTGCAGCTATTTACATTTAGGGACAAGTCCTTTAATATCCAGCATCAGTGCTCATTGCTCACTCACAGGACTTTACCTATTTATTTTCTAAGATCTTGGGATAAGTCTGGTAATAAGCAGCATTAATTTTACTGACACATATTTATATTTTAATAGGATGGACAAAATGCTGCGATAACAATAATTATTGTTCACTTGTAACACAGAGCACTGCACCTGTTTAAGGTCAGATATCAGGAAACAGCCATGGAAAAGAATTGGGGAGGGGGAATGTGGAATGTATTAGTTGAGATAACAAAGCTGAAAAATGTATATATATATATATATATATATATATATATATATATAATGGCTGACATATGGCAGTGACACACGTATGGTTCAGAGATTCTTCTAGTAAATAAATCACTATAACTCCATGCCCCACAAGATTTTATTTTGCTTGAACCTTCAAAATATTTTGAGCAAATTTTTTGGTGCCAAAAGTTTTAGCAAAACGGCCCAAATTGTTCAACTGGTTGAAGGATAGACAACAGAAAGTTGTAATAAATTGAACTTTTTCAGGTTGGGATAAAGTTGTGAGTGGAGTGCCTCAACAATCGGTACTGTAACCCCTGCTTTTTAACTTGTTTATTAATGACCTTGAGGTTGGCATTAAGAGCAGTCTCCATCTTTGCTTTTGACATTAAATTGTGTAGGGTAGTAGAATCAGAGCAGGATGTCATTTCTCTCCAGAAGGTGTAGGGTAGACTTGAAACTTGGGCAGGTAAATGGCAGATGAGGTTTAATACAGATAAATGTTATGCATTTTGGAAATAAGAATAAACAGGCAATTTACAAATTAAATGGGGATAAATTAGGGGAATCCTTGATGGAGAAGGATTTAGGAGTGCTTGTAGACAGCAGGCTTAGCAATAGTGCCCAAAGTCATGTAGTAGCTGTAAAGGCAAACAAGATATTATCTAACATTAAACGGGCAATGGATGGAAGGGAAGAAAACATAATTATGCTCCTTCATAAAGCATTAGTAAGACCACACCTTGAATATGAAGTCAAATTTTGGGCGCTACTCCTTAGAAAATACATTATGGAACTAGAGAGAGTGCAGAGAAGAGCCACCAAATTAATATAAGGGTTGGATAATCTGATTTATGAGGAGAGGCTAGCTAAATTAGATTTATTTACATTAGAAAGGTCTAAGAGGGGATATGAAAACTATATACAGAAAAAACTTATTGCTGAAAAATGATAATAAAAAATGAATGAATCCCAATTAGGGTAAATAACCTTTTGTAAATCACTTGACATTCAGCTAGCGCTCAATTCCCATACACAAATGTTGATACAAATTTAAAGTTCTAATAACAATAATAGTGAGTCCAAAAATAAAAATATATATGTCCAATAAAAAATATATATACGCAGTCCAATGAAAAACAAAAATAAAAAACAGATGGAGTAAATGGGTAATGCAACTCTTTTCACCGGATCCAACCCTTGGGTCCGAGGAAAGCTAAGAGAAAAAAAGAAAAAGAAAGCGCAAAACCCCTAGTGAAGCCTGCAAGTTTAATGGGACAACACAAAACGGTTAAAAATCACTTACAGACGTCCGTCGTCAGTGAGCACAAATAGATCAAGGTGAATTCACTGTATTTTTCGTGCTTCCACGATCCCTTGCCTGGTGTATGCTGTCAGTCCTTGCTGCCTTTCCTCCGCGATCGGTGGGACACGGCTTCCGCGTCACGTGTGTAGTGACGTCAGTCCGCTACGTGCCGCTTGCGTCATGTGGGGGTTGGGTTTGAGCTGATGCCCCTCCTATGCTCGGCGAACAGAGTGTACAGCGAGTGTTCCAGCAGGAGTCACAGCGCCCCTGATGAAGAGGATAGTATTCCTTGAACCGCATAGGGCTGTGTCTCTAATGGCTGACAGACTGTGACTCCTGCTGGAACACTCGCTATACACTCTGTTCGCCGAGCGTAGGAGTGCCATCAGCCCAAACCCAACCCCCAAGTGACGCAAGCGTCACGTAGCGGACTGACGTAACTACAAACGTGATGCGGAAGCCATGTCTCACCGATCGCGGAGGCAAGGCAACAAGGACTGACAGCATTCACAGACAGGGAATCGTGGATGAAAGGAAAATACAGTGCATTCACCTTGATCTATTTGTGCTCACTGACGACGGACGTCTGTAATTGATTTTTAACCATTTTGTGTTGTCCCATTAAACTTACAGGCTTCGCTACGGGTTTTGCGCTTTCTTTTTCTTTTATCTCATGATAACTATATACAAATATTTTCCGGGACAATAAGAGGGGCTTCCAAAAGAACTATTCATCCCAAGGGCAGTAGAAACGAAACAGGGTCATCCCTTAAGGTTGAAACAAAATGAAAAGAGCAACGTGGAGCACAGCGGTAAGTAAAGAGAACTGGAGGCAGGAACAAAAGTAAAAAAAATAATAAAAGTTTAATTAACACATAGTGCCCATACAAAAACTGAGGCTTGTCTCTACTGCGTTTCCCACCGTAACCAGTGCTTGATCCAGCCTCCAGTTCTCTTTACTTAACGCTGTGCTCCACGTTGCTCTTTTCATTCTGTTCTGGATTTCCTCTCACGGGATGCACGCATATATGAATCCATTCGTTGCTTCCAAAAACTAGGATACGTGAGTACTGCGTTCACCTTCAAGATCTGGGCTCACTGACTATGGAGGTTACGTTATTTGTTTCTTACCTGGATCTAGAGCTGCTGTGTTTTATATGACCCCACCTGCTGTCCCAGCCTGGCTGCGGGGCTCCATTTGGGTGTCTAGCTCAGCATAGTCATATCTTGATCCGGAGGT
Source organism: Ascaphus truei (assembly GCF_040206685.1). Lineage (NCBI taxonomy): Eukaryota > Metazoa > Chordata > Amphibia > Anura > Ascaphidae > Ascaphus > Ascaphus truei. The sequence goes on from NC_134488.1 coordinate 124,010,470, forward strand.
ACATTTCAATAAACGGACATATATCCCGATTTCTACTAAATATGAATTCATTATCCTGTATCCCATGTGACTTGAGTCAGGATCTGTGTAGCATTACATTGGAGTTTCACTTCTCCGTATATTGATCCTTTAGGGTTGGAGGAAAGGGTTTTTTGTTACAGTAAGGGCAATAAAAATGTGGAATTCATTACCCATGAAGACTGTGATGGCAGATACAATAGCCATCTTCAAAAAAAGGCTTGACATCGTTTTAGAAAGGTATACAGGGATATACCAAATAAGTAAACATGGGAAGGATGTTGATCCAGGGAGAAATCTGATTGCTATTATGTGGAGTCAGGAAGAAATTTATTTTCCCCCTTATGAGATATCGTTGGATGATATGTCACTGGGGTTTTTTGTTTGCCTTCCTCTGGATCAATATACTGTAAGTATGGATATAGGATAAAGTATCTCATCTAAATTTAGCATAGGGTGAACTTGATGGATATATGTCTTTATTCAACCTCATCTACTATGTAACTATGTAACTATGGTATGGATGAAGCCCAGGATGGAGACATTGATGCTGGAATAGACTCATTTCTAACCTGTTGTGGATCCCCATAACAGGTTTGGAATCTGTGTCTGTAATATCAGCTGCACTACGTGACTCTGCTGCAGCTCTTCCTGCTTCAGCTCCGGCTGATGAAAATTCAGCAAGTGGTACTGGTGCGGTGAAATTACGGCAAGGTATTATTTTCTTGAGAGCATTATAGTACCTGGGACTAAATGTATGTTAACCTAAATTAGAACTTCTACAAATACGTTATTGTTATTCAGTAATTACTTTTCCGTGACACTAATGACATGTTTCTGTTTCTTTCCTGCAGTTATTAGTCTGCTTCTGGTGACTGAATTTGGTTTATCCCTCGGTAAGAACCTACAATATTTTACAGAGGTAGTATCTGTGTGGCGGGTGAGAGAAGGGGGGCGTGAGAATATCGTTTGTAGCACTTCTTCCTCCCCCCCCTGGAGATCTTGCTATTGCTACAGGGGTCATGGTGCTAAATACCTGTGAGGGTCCAGGAGGGATGAGCGTCCGCGATGGTAAGGGGAAACAGGACAGGCCTTTGGTGATCCTCAGGTTCTTTTCATGGTGTCAGCACCTCCAGTCATAGCAGGCTCCAGCGTGGCTAGAGACAGTCCCCACCATGACAGTTCTCAAGTATACCTCTACCCAATAGACTGTAACTTAAGCAGAGGTATATTAAACAGGATCTTTTATTTGTGGCAGCAACTGCAGTTGTTATTACAGTGAATGCATAATCTTTTAGGATGCGTCCCAGACCTCTGGATGGTACAGGCCTTCTTGTCGTCTTGATGCCTGGGGGCATGAATGGGGTAGGCTGAACCCCTATGCCGTATACACTTATCAGATGCCCCCGCTAAAGCTAGTGATTTGGGGAATGGTGCTTAAAGGGGCAAGATAGTAGTAACACTGAAGATGGACAGAACCCCTATATAGCACTCTATTCCTATGTGAGATGGTGGATAAATTAAAATATATTTATTCAAGAAGTTCTTGAATAAATATATTTTAATTTATCCACCATCTCATATAGGAATCGAGTGCTATATAGGGGTTCTGTCCATCTTCAGTGTTACTATTATCTTGCCCCTTTAAGTACCGTTCCCCACATCACTAGCTGTAGCGGGGGCATCTGATAAGTGTAAACACAAAATTAGCAATGCAGCATAAATAAAGTAAATAAAACCGTTCTACTTACCCCTGGCATTATAAACGGCATCCCCGTCAGCTTACTGCAGGTCCATGTCCTCCGTTGCCAGAAAAATACAATCTAATGTCCCCTTAACCCTTAAATCACCTTAGTGGTTAATAACTACAATAGTAATTAAAGGGTTAACCCACCCTGCCCCGCTACCCACCCGGGAGGCCTAACCACCCACCCCAGGACCACTATACCCACCCTATACCCATTGAATGGCATAGTGGTTCATCATACCCATATAATATAGGTAATAAATTGGGAAAGGGGGAGTGAGGGAATAAGCTCTAGCTACTGTCTCAGGAACGGTGCCAAGGGTAGGTGAACTAATAACATGGACTGTACTTGCCTAGGCAAGAGAAAGGACCCCTTTGGAAAAAGCACTCGTAAAGTGATGAAATGAAAATAAATAAAATAAACCTTTAATTAAATATGGGGTTACGGGAAAACACTTAAAACCAGAATTAAATAGCTGTCTCCAGTCCTGTGAACTAGACTAGTTGCCATATGAATCTAGGGAACCCTAAATAGCTGGCATATGCAGAATGGATGTTTAGCTTATGCCTCAGTGTGGTATCAAAGTAGAAATGGATGTAGTTGCTGTCAGAGATGTACCGGACAGACACCTATAGGTGTAACTACACTGAGTAGATAGTGACTCAAGGAGAGTACTCGCTGATAAGATGGTGAGTGATAAGTGGACAGTGTCTCAACACTCACATGCTAGATATATGTAGGAATTAATACATCCAGAAATGGTACTCAAATCGTCAAGAGTAAACAATATATAAAAAGGGTCCCTAGAGACAACGCAAAAAAATATTAGGTTAAATAAAAAGCTACTGTGTAGCTAGGGAAAAGGCTTCAAGCTGGAAGCCTAATATATATTATGTACAAAGGTCTTCCGCAAGGCACATACACAATGTCTATTAAATACAGTGCCTCAGACTATATAGAAGTGCTCATACAGATAGATAATACACAATGAGCTACTTCACACGATCCTCTGTGGAAACAGCACAAATTGGCTAAGTGAAAGTAAGTATACAAATTATATTTCCAAGTGTATCAATATTTGTTTAACGGGATACTTCTGAACCCACTATATATCTCCCGTGCTGCTGCATAAAGTGAGTCAGTGCTAAGGTCTGCAGTGTACCACACTAGGGGCCTCATGCAGAGAGCATCGTTATTTCAAAATTCGCCATTTTTTGTACAATTTCATGCAGAAAACTGCAGAAAATGGCGAGTTACGAAAAACGCGCCAATTTTTTTTTTCTATTTCTAAAACTCGCCTCGCGGCTGGCGAGAACCTCCATCTCGCCATTTTTAAAACTCTCCGAATGCAGAGAGGTACGAACGGCATGTAGCGGCTGTTCGCGCCAGGAAAATGGCGCGATTTTCTCATTTTTGCCGCGCCAGGAAAAGTTGGCAATAAGATGGCGCTCGCCGCCTATAGCAAAGGGGACAAAAAATGCGCGATTTTTTCTTTACACATTTCTGAAGCGCGCATCTTTCCCATTTAAACTCGCCACACGCATCCATGTTAAACATAGCAGAATTCGAACTTTTCTGCATATGGAGAATAAAACTCTCCAAAAAAGCTACTTTTTATGAAATTCGCCAATTTGAAAATTCGATGCTCTCTGCATGAGGCCCTAGGTTGTTCCTCAATAGATAAAGTCTGTATGAGCCTTTTCCCTAGCTACACAGTAGCTTTTTATTTAACCTAATGTTTTTTTATTCTAAATAGAGAGATGGGCACCGTTTCCATTTTGCTTATATACAAATAATATAAGAAGATGTGATAGGCGTGCTTAATTCTTGCTTGTACAGAACAGAAAGACTCCTGACATTAGTTTGTTCATAACCTTATGAATGGCAGGGATTTCTGAAAGGCATATCTGTGCATTGCCACAATACCTTGTGTTTGTATGAAGGGCGAATACGTGTGCTTCTATACCTGGGTGGCAAACAGGAGGCTTGATCCTCCGCCACTGGGGAGCCTGGGGTGTATGTATATCTACTAAACAGCCCCACCACCTGAGAAGGATCCTCACATAGTAGGATAGCCCCTCCCTAGACAATATGCCCAGTAATACACACACAGAGTATGGGGAGCAATATTTACTGGGCGGTAATAAACAATGACAACAATAGAAACAGCAATAGACATATATGTATACCAGTGAAAAAACAAGATTCTGCGCTCATATATAGTAGTAAGATAATTGGTGATGTGACTCTTAAAAAGTGAATGTGAATACAACCTTATAATGATGAGGTTTTGTGCAGCTGTTCAGGTGGAAGGCTCAGCACTCCAAGCTAGTACAGAAAAGAAGAAAGAGAACAGCGCAAAAAAAACCTCATAGTGTAGTATATTTAAAAAAGCAATTTATAAGTAATGGGTGAGTATTGCACGTACATCAAAATAATATTTACACAGCATGACATGTTTGGGACATGTTACCCATCTGTAGACAGCAAGTCACGATCGCGATGCAGGACTTGGAGATCTTTCCTCTAATGGCAGGGGCACAGGGTCGTGGAGGCCAGCTCATTGTTGGAATTCCCTCTCAGTCCCTAGCGGTATCACTGCAGTCGCCGTCCGTTCAGAGGAGTTCCTCTACTTCCGGATTAGTCCACGTTAACGTCTGACGTCATCAGATGGCGTCTCCTGGTATTGAAGTCGCGTTGCGCTGGGTAACACCAAACCGGCAGCAAGTCCCAAACTCAGCGGTGTAAAGGGGAAATACCACAGTGGGTATAGAGAATAATGGAACGCGCCCTCTCCTACGCGTTTCGTTTCGATTCCCTGAAGAAGTTTTTCGAAACGAAACGCGTAGGAGAGGGCGCGTTCCATTATTCTCTATACCCACTGTGGTATTTCCCCTTTACACCGCTGAGTTTGGGACTTGCTGCCGGTTTGGTGTTACCCAGCGTGACGCGACTTCGATACCAGGAGTCGCCATCTGATGACGTCAGACGCTAACGTGGACTAATCCGGAAGTAGAGGAACTCCTCTGAACGGACGGCGACGGCAGTGATACCACTAGGGACTGAGAGGGAATTCCAACAACGAGCTGGCTTCCACGACCCTGTGCCCCTGCCATTAGAGGAAAGATCTCCAAGTCCTGTATCGCGATCGTGACTTGCTGTCTACAGATGGGTAACATGTCCCAAACATGTCATGCTGTGTAAATATTATTTTGATGTACGTGCAATACTCACCCATTACTTATAAATTGCTTTTTTAAATATACTACACTATGAGATATATGTATACCAACCCGCGGAATATCCCAACAGTACTTGGGTGCAGGGACACCAGTGTCCCAGTGTCCAGACCCCAGTGACCTTTCCACCCCCCAAGTGTGAGACAGCGCTGCCCACGTGAATGTCGGTGCACTTATGCGGATACCTCCCGGGCGCTCCAGCCCCCGGGTGTAGCTGAGTAACAGTCAACGGTCATAGATAGTCTCTGAACATAGGTGGTCTGATCACAGACCACAAGTTACGCGTCACTGCATGGCGTAGACACTCTGACCCCGATACTGCACAACACAGGGAAAAGGGTCCCTAACTATGGGCTTTCCTATACAACTGCAGGTGCCTACTGTGAGTCGGGAACTAACTGGGGCCTGCAGGGGAAAGCTGGCCTAGTTTCAGGTCTACTGGCACCTGGGACCCTACCTCTCTCTCCTGTACCCTGCTCCCAACTGCCTAACTGCCCTAACAGTCCCACCAGTCCAAACTGTACTAACTGTCAGCTCAACTAACATTCCAATCTCCCCTCAGGATACTCTAGTAGCCCTATTGGCTGCTGTGGATCATGTGGTCTCTAACCTCTATGCCTCCTTGGGGCTGTAGTTCCCCTACAGAGCAATTTGTGTAATCCCAGCCTCGCGCGACTGCGCATGCACAATGCTGCATCCTCTATGCCTGTTCCAGTCCCAAGATGCCCACTGGACCTAACTGAGCACTGTGCATGCGCAACTGAACCTCGCGCATGCACGCGCGTACACAAGATGGCGGCGGCCTCCTTAGTTGGGCGCCGCTGAGCTCTGGCGATGCGCCCATCCGCAGCCCCTGCCACAACCTTCTGCTCCCGTGCCGCTTGTTCCCCCGCTATCGCGGAGGTAAGCAGGGAACCAAAGGGGGCCGTGGGGATTAACAGAGGGGGCTACATACTGTAAATATAGAGGATTTAAAAGTGCCGGTGTAGGGAAGGGTGCGTTGCCTATACAGATGTAGCCAGACTTACTGCTCTGGGGCAGTTGGAGTGCGTCCGCATTGTGGCTACAGCTCTCGCAGCCACAGGGACAGCAACTTTCCCAAGGAGGATTAACTCTGCCAGGTTTCAATGCTTATGAATGGGATCCCGCAGTGTTAATCTTCCTGGATCATCTGCCGGGACAGATAACGGATCCTCACATTTCCGATGGGCAGCGCAGCTCCCTGTCTGCTGTTGCAGCATCTCTCTGGTGGGTCTGTCACTGAAGGTAAGCAGGGCTGTAGTTCCTTCCCCGTTCTTGATGTAGTTGTCCTTATATGGGCATCTACAGCATGAGGCGGTCAGTATGGCCATATTTGGGCATCTACATCATGAAGGGGGCTGGACTGTGTTTCCTGTCCAGAACAGATGCCTTATAGCCTCTCTCTCGGGATTTAGAGCTCCATATAAGGGCACCTACATCATCAAGGGGGAGGGAACTACAGCCATACTTACCTTAAATGCGCGGGGAGACACAGATTCGAGCAGAGAGAGGCAGAGATGGCAGATAGGGACCCGCACAGCTCATCTGAAATGTAAGTACGGGTTTCTCTCTCTGCAGGGTGGGCCCATAAAGCGAAGGGTAAACGTTGCAGGTCACATTAAATAATATGGAACCCCACAGCGTCAATCCTTCTGTGCTGCAAGATTTGCTGGGGGCGCTGCGGAGGGGCCGCAGGTGGCAGCATGTGTCTCCACGGCCACAAGCACAGAAAGAAGGGGAGGGGGGAGAGGGTCCCTAACCTGCAAACAGCTGATACCAGCTGAAAATTAACGTTAATAACCACCCAAAATTCCAGCAAGTTCAAGAAACCCCGAATCCCACCACATAATATATACTATATATGTATATTAGTGTCAAAAGGAGTGCTACTGAGCATAGCCAAATGTACACAACAAAAGACAGAAAAGACAATGCTACATCCAATATGACAAAAGTACACAGTGAAATACTTATATGTTCTCTTTAAAAAGGGTCAAATAGGTAAACCAAAAACGTTATAATCATGTATGTTGTCTGCTATGGAATTATTTCTCATACAGCTATTAACTCCCTCACTTTGTTTCTCATTTTACTCACAGAGGCTGATTGCCGTGAAAACACCACGTATAATTGGTGTGCCTCAGCCTGCTATGCCCCTGCCACCTGTGGACAACCTGTAACACGCTTACCTATGACATCGATGTGCACGTCTGTTTGTGTTAGGGGCTGCCTCTGTAAAAAAGGCTACCGGCTTAACAGCACTAGAGCCTGCATTCTCAAGGCAGATTGCGATCCCTCCACCTATAATGCGACGCGAATTCTACCCAGGACAAACACATGGTGGATTCCAGGAGTGTAAATAATGTGACCATCCATTCCTCACTCTGCTTAGGAACAATCATTATTGGGCTTCTTTTATAATCCTTAAAAACTAATTAAAAGGCATGGTAACTGTTTCAGTGAAATAACTTTTCAAAATAAAGTTTGAAGGTAAATTTGATAACTTTTTATACATCTGACTGAGTATTTAGGCAGGTAAGGTTAATGACTTAGGGGGGTATGCACTAAGCTGTGATAAGCCGTTTAAGAACGCAAAGTGCTTTAAGAACGGGATATTGTGCTCAGCGCGATTCACAGAGCTGTGATAACAGACACTTTGCGCTCTAAAACTGACTTTTTTCAAGAAATTTTTCTAAGTCCAACAAAGCTTGTATGATCAGCTAAATGCGCTGATTTCTGCCGTGCTGCACGATTCTCTAAGCCCCGCTAACTTATCGTACTTGAAAGTTGCGCTGAAAAAAGCACACCAACAAAAGGCAGGTGATAAAAAAACTGGAATTTCTTTGATTACATTTTTGCAGGCGCACATCCATACAACAGGCCGGCAGGTGTCCCCGGCTGACCCCTCGGGGGTCCCCGAGGGAGCCCGTGGGTCCCGCAGGTGTCCGGGGGTCCCCGCTGGCCTGCAGTACCAATGGTCTTCCCCCAAAAAATAAACAACACTGTTAAAAAATACACCTCCCCCGCCCTCTAATACATACAAATACATTAATCACAATAAATAAAATAATTACATCTTGCACTCACCCTTCTTGCCCGGCTGCCACGATGAAGGCCACCCTCATCTTCATCACCGTCCACAGCCTCCGGAGCTGCAAAACATACATAAGAATAAAAAGAGCCAATGTAATGTCCCCTAACCCCTTAATCAACACAGCGGTCATTAATCGCTATAGTAATTAAGGGGTTAACCCACCCTCACCCACCTCTCGGGAGACCTAACCACCCTCACACCTACCCCACCCTGTGAGGCCTAATCATCCTCACTCCTACCCACCCGGGAGGCCTACCCAACCTTGGGGACCATAACCCCTTCCCCCACCCCCGCTACCCACAATAAACATCACTATATTTAATAAACAATACATAACCCACCCAACCCTGTGCCCCCCCATATATACATGATTTATTATTTTACATTCAGGGTTAATACCGCAGACCCACGGGAGTTCCCTGTGGTCCTGGCGGGTGTCCGTGGGCCCTGCGCCACGCACTCTGGCAGCCTGCAGACTGACATAGGCTTGACTGAGATGCCGGTGGAGCAGCACGAGCTGCACTAGTAAAGGCGCACAGCCGTCACGGATCGCGCTCCTGCAGGGAAAGCACAGATAAGTCATTGAGGGATTTCTCTCCTTCTGTTCTTTCCTCTCCTCCTCCCCTCTCTCCCACTTGTGATGTAGGGGTATGTTTTTGAGGGACAGCATCTGGGAGTTTGTGATCAGTGTATCCAGCACTACCACTGTTGCTATTCCCCGCAGGGACAGTATATATTGGTTTGCAGGGACCTCTATTTTCTCTCCCGTCCCTGTGAGTAGTTAGTATCACTCAGGGTTAGTCAATGGGGGACATAGCACCATTTACATCACAGTATCACTATTTGTAAGTGCTTTCATATTCCTGTTATACACCTCAGCAGTTGGGTTACCATACCGAATTGCAGGTCTTATCACCAATAGTTTATTTGTCTGTGTGTACTATGTGTGTGGAGCTCCAGGTGCTCATTGCAACTTTTCATAGTCCATCTTGCATTTAAAAACATCACTTGTAGACCCAGGCTTACGAGCTTGGGTCACCTTTCCTTCTGTGCATAACACATTGGGATATGTTGTGTTATTTCATTAACCCTATACTGCCTATGTTATTTCTACTGTAACAGGGCAATAGGTTTTTCTGGCTAACATACCAATATTTTGGTGACAGAGTACATGCTTATTGGTTTTATACGCATTGACGTCGTGACCACAACAGAATCACTTGTCAGCCAATGTATGATTGGGTATGTCTGACTCGTGATCCTGTCTCGTCCCAGTCCGTCGTGCTGTATGACTAGTTACCCACTGGTGACTATTGTTTTCCCGTCCATACCAGGACAGGTGTATACGCACAGCTTTTGGCTGTACTGCTCATTACGCTGTATACCCGAGTCACTAAGTGGACTCGCACGACGTACTACAATTATTGCACTAACTTCTACTGTAATTTACCATCTGGTTCCAAGTTTATTTTAATGTATACCAGTAAAAGGATTTAAAGTTAACAATATTCCACTACACATCGGACCAGTAATTTGCTTCCCACTGCGCATTGACTGCCGAGTTAGGTATTATCTCCCCACAGACACAGAGTGCATTTCTTAGGGACTTATCCAGACGGTAGTGTCTTTGCTCCATCTGGTGTTTCTCTTTCTATTGTTCAGTCATTTGCCCTTTTTGCACCTATCTGTATTCATTGAACTTTTGGTCATAATAGGTAGAGCAGGTACAATCCTCTTTTGCTTTTACCATATGTGGATAATATTAATTTTGCCCATTACTGTAGTGTATGTGTTAGGGGGGGGGGGGGGGGTGTTGTGTATTGCAATGTTTATTGGGTGAAATTGTCCCCAATATTCTTGCTATTGTGTCTTTACCCCTTCATTGCCTTAGCGTATAGCCTCTAAAGTAATGAAGCAGGTTTTATGTAATTTGAATAATAGTGTGCGGGAGCAGGGGGTCCCTTAAGCTGAACTGCATTGATTTCAGCCTCAGGGACCCCTGCTTCCCGAGTTACAGGCCCAGGTTTGGGGCATCGGTGCCAGTGTTGTCGCCATCTTTATTGCCCCCAATAAACATTGCAATACACAACACACACACACTATTAATAAAATGTACATTAATGCAGCTTTATTACCATAGCGGCTATCCGCTAAGGTAATGAATTATTCTTTATTAATAGGTGTGTTTTGACTATAGTGTAGATGTGCAGGGGGTATTCGTAGCTGAACTGCATTGGTTTGAAGTCAGGGGACCCCCTAATTTAGGACATACAGACCCCTTTATGGGGTGCCGGTATCCCCTGCAGAATTTAAATCCCCGGTCACGTGACGCAGAAGCTTTAAAAGAACAAGGGAAAACCGGCACCCCATAACGGGGCCTGTATCTCATGAAGTAGGGTAGGGGGTCCCCGAGGCTGAAACCAATGAAGTTCAGCTCCGGAGACCCTCTGCACATCTACACTATTATTAAAATGTATATTTTTACTGCACGGTCGCCTGTAACAGCCTTGCATGGAGATGCAGAATCTCAATGCAAATGTTACAGGCGGCTTTTTTTTCTATCAGCTATCACACTTGAAATTTAAGCGCGCTAGCAGGGGAAAAATAAAAGCACGCACGATAGGCCAGGTTACAAAATGGGCTAAAGTCCTATGTGAATCGTGCCTCCGGCTTCCCTTTTAACGGACGTGCAAAAATTTTACAGCCTGGCGCAAAAGCTCGCTGCTTAGTGTAAAGCCCCCATAATGACAACTCATACCTGGCAGTTTAAATAATGCTGAAAAGGTAGAAAGCATTATATCAATATATATATATATATATATATATATATATATATATATATATATATATATATATATATATATATATATATATATATATATATATATATATATATATATATATATATTCAAATTATTCCTCTTCATATTCTTCCATAAAACTCCATGTTATTGGCTGATGGAAATGAAATTAAAGTATTCCATAGCATTAAGACAAAAATACTCCACATAAAGATGGTTTATTCAATGTAGGTGGTGATATGTCTTAGTGGACCAACATTGACATTCTTCATAGATTACATTTAAGTATACAAATAGAGACCATCCCAAATACTATACACTACATATCTCCTGAAACCAACCTTTAAACAACATATGGAGAGACACAGATGATCAAAAAAAGAGCCCACCTGAGAGATATGCTAATATGAGTCATTACAATATACTTTGCATGTCCTATTAGCATATCTCCCATGTATCTTAAGTGGGCTCTTTTTTGAGCACAGGTGCTCTGCACATGTTGCTTGAATAGAGGTTTCAGGGGGCACCCACGCACCTCTCATAAACATTTGTAATTGAATATGTGCTGGCAGCTGGTGGTATTGCATACACATAAAGGTACTCACAGTAGGTGAATGTAACCTTTCTGATCCAAGCAGCAAACTCAAATGTCTCTATACAAAGATTTCAAAACCTCCTAGCTTAATTCTTCCAGTACTTGAAGATGAAACCTGTGCGGTTTTTGAAGCACTGTACACTATAATTTCATCTATGAAGAAAGCTGGTGTTGGTCCACTAAAGGGAGTCACAACATACATCAAATCTGCATTTCTTGAGGACCAATATAACTACTGGTACAGAACCTTGAACTATAGATTCACAGAGTAAAATAAATTACTTGGGCCTAATCTGATCCATACTCAGTAAAGGAAAAGATTCAGACGAGCATGTGAAAAAGAGCAAATACTGTACATTGAAGTGTAGTGGGTGAGGAGAGCACACAACACCCCTCTGATGGTGCAGATTATTTTTATACAAATAGTACAGAATAAAATCAGGAAAAAATCCCACTCACAATCTTGGGTGCTGCAGTCAGCACTTGGATCCAGCATTTTCAGCACAAAATTGGGTGTCAGACTCAAGTTATTGCTGCCTCTGTCCTCTGTAACCCTGCATCAGTCCCCCTTATGTGTTGGTTGTGCTCGTGAACCAGTCCACACACTTCTGGGTCTCGTCAAGGTTGTTCTGCGATATGGAGGAGAGACCCCAGAGGGCTGCAGCAGCAGCTGTAGAGTCCTAGGATCACGCTGGTCCGCTTCAATATCGGCCGACGCATTTCGAAAATACTTTATTTTCTTCCTCGGGGCATGGGTGTGATTACCCCCCTTAAAGAGATCCCTTATTAGTAGTCACCCAAATTAATTAATAATCACTTGTAATTGGCATCAAGAATGTAAAATGGAATACTGTACATGCATTTCCAATCCCGGAAGACAACATTCAATTCAATATTTACAATATAAGGATACAAGGATACAATAGGATGTAAGGATACAATAGGTTTAATGATTTTAATAAATAGCAATATCTAAAATGGATATACTTGTATTAGCTACAATAAAAGGGATGGAGTGAAGGATAGGGATAGATACATCACCTAATTGCAAATAATCATACTCTGCCTATTTTTAGATCTTTTTGAAGCATACTAGATTTACAATAAATTTATTTATATTTTCTCTAATTTGAGATTTTTTTCTAGCCTAGTATTTTTTTTTTAGATCTACTTTGACAAAATGAATTAAAAATACAATCGCAAGTGTAATATTTATATGAATTCCTATTTTAATGATCTTTTTACTATTATGTTAAAAACATTAGTTATATAAATTAATAAACGATTAAAAAAACATTATATTAAAAAAATTATTATATTTAAAAATCTTAGAGAAAAATTGAGGTGAAGGATCACCTCGATAATGTGTGCTACAGAGTATAAATATTCCCACAACTTAAGGAAAGTCTCAATATTGCCAATATATGACCGGGATATATAACATACTGATGATGGGACTCATGGAGTTTAAGGAAAGTCCAATGACTTACCCCCTAATGTGGGGGATAGGTTAGCGGTAATGGTAAAGGAGGGATGACTGGGGAGGGGGGGGGGGGTCTCTCGACCGGCACCAGACCCCTTCAGTGTAGTATCCGCATATAAAACCAATCCTGCTGGGGAAGCTACGTGAATGAAGGAAACAAAGTCCACTTACTGCATCACATGATCCGGATGTGCGTGCTCCTCGCTGGTCGTGGTAAGCGGAGGGAGAACTTCTCACTGGAAAGAGAGAATGGGCAGCGGGCACTGCGGGGCAAATATTGAAGGCTGGAATGCGCTGAAGTAAAAAAAGTATTTATTTAGCCATATGCAAACAGGGATAAAAAGGGAAGGTCCCCACGTCGTATCTCTAACGCGTTTCGCCCCAAGGGGCTTTGTCAAAGAGTAATTACTCTCGGTACACACCACATTTAAATAGCGAGCCTAACCGGAAGTGGCGTCATCACACGGCTGTGAGGAACTCCCAGAACAATCAATTGAGGAAATCCCACACACCGGTGCACAGACCAGCCACCCAAATCAGAACCAGGCAGGTCAAATGGAAACAACAAAAACAACATAGATAGTATAAATACATGCCCAAGCATGTAACTTAACATTAATACCAAAATGAAATAGAAAATGAAAAAATGTTCAAACTTGAAGATTTTCAAAGATATTAAGAGGGAACCATATGATAACACTGGTAGCTAATACATAATAAAGAATAAAGTTCGTGAGGGCACTAGTCCCAGTGTTCAGGGCTCAGAACAAGCAGAACTGGATGTATCAATAGGCTTGATTGAAGTTAGGGTAGTCAAGGTTATGAAGGCTGTGTGAGACTCAATGTATGGTGCCTATATGTAACATGGTATCATGTATGGAATCATTTATAAGTCTCCGTGAGCAGCTGACTGTCCATACATATATACCATGACCGGACTGTCAGCTAAACTCACAGGACAAATATCAACCTTGGCAATAAAGCAATAACAGCAACCAACAGAGTACTCACAAATGCAGCAGCTTAGTCCCCATGTAGAGCGTGCATCACGCTGGAAATAGCAAGATGAAGGTAGTCCGTGGAATCCGGAAGCGGATTCCACGGACTACTTTCATAATAAAGAATAAGATGTATATTTGTGGTATCAATAGAATAATGTTCATGATGCAAGTATATATATATATCTATATATATTTATGCATAGATGTAATGTATAGTGAGAATTAGAATACCCAATAGTAATATGAATGCTAGTCATATGCAATGCAAAAATACTCTTTACATCCCACTGATGGTGGCTAACATTAATAAAAGGTGTCAAAACGACTGTAGTTAGAATGCATACTAATCAATCTATATAGTATTATGGACATATAAAGGACATTGCAGCACAGTAGACAGACACATGTTTCCAAAATCAACACCTATAGTCATTAAATTAATAACCGATATTGTCTACATGAATGCAAGTTGTATCGCAGCCACTGGCTCCATCTGAGGGAAAAAAGGATGTAGATTCAAATGAACCTATTTGTAGATTCAATTCACTTTTTGTGGCATTGAGCATGTCCCCCCCCCCCAATTAGACGTGGTGATCGTCAGAACATTTTAAATAAGAAAGAAATGTTCTGGATTTTCAACATGAATACCCTAACCTAATGGTATTAACGTCGAGTGGGAGATTAAACATTTCCTTTGAGGCAAATTCTCCTTATGCGATTCCTATTACTACTTACATACTTTACCATCAGTATCTTTATTTTTGTAACACTGTTTTGCTTATAGGAATTGTAGAGATTGATGTTGTAATCCTGGTTTTCATCTTGATACATTTTTGTTTACATCTAATCGGTTCATTTGTATCTACATCCTTTTTTCCCTCAGATGGAGCCAGTGGCTGCGATACAACTTGCATTCATGTAGACAATATCGAAAATTTCTGAAGCCGGCTCGATGCTATTTCTCTCTGAGCATCTTTTGGTGATTTAGAATTTGCTGCTGCTTTCTTGGCGCTCAGAATCTGGGTGAATCTCTCGTCCTGATTGGCTGAGGCTTTCTTATAGTATTTCAGCGTTCATTCATGAAATACTACAGCCAATCCGAGCATGGGAAGATGTGAGGGTGAGGGGTACTCAGGCCAATAATAAATGTATTATGCCTGGCTGTGAGCCCCTGAGCCATTTTGGGGAATTTGAAGTGTCAGCTCTGCAACCCAGTTAAGGCATGTGCACTGTATTGTGATAAAGACATGTGTGTGATTTACTGTTCCAGGCGTGAGATTCGCAGGGCATGAGTTTCAGGGAGGATTTTAATGTAAAATGTTGTCAGGTTTTTTGTTTGGGTAGAAGGGGGCCAGACTTGCTGTTTACCCCGAAACATGTACCTGGGAATCCTACCCAGGGCCATCTTAACAACATTAGGGGCCCCCGGGCTAAGCAGTGCATGGGGCCCTACCTACACAATCACTCACATGAATAAAAATGTAAATTAATGATTTGTTAACGAATAGTTAATATCCCCTGAATATCTAGTTTACAATTTATTCTGACATCTTACTGTTACAGTGTTATTCATAAAACAATCTTTTATATACATTTTACAATACCTCACAAGAGAAACATCTATAACTGCAGTACAGTGAAAAAAGTCAACCTGTACCCCCTTATTTATCTGAAGAAATATCACAATAGACAGTCACTGGTATATACTTCTAACCTATGCAGACTGTCGCTCCCAGCCTCCCACGCGCTCACTAGCAGCAGCAGGCACCGGAAGTGCTGCACTGCTAGGCTGCGAGCGGATGTGACGTGAGCCAGGGTGCAAGGCGGGCGGAGAGCGAGCGGAGCCGGGGTGCTGTGCGGGCGGAGAGCGAGCCGGGGTGCCGGGCGCCGCGGCGGGGGGAGAGCGAGCCCTCCAAGCTAGACTTAGCACCGAGATTTTACATTTTAGCATTGGTGGGTAGGGTTGCCAGATGGCTTGTCCAAAAATACTGGACACAATGGTAAAAGTTGTGACGCCCCCAATACACATACATATATATATATATATATATATATATATATATATATATATATATATATATATATATATATATATATATATATATATATATATATATATATATATATATATATATATATATATATATAATGCAGAATAAATGAGTTCTTCAGTATTAGGTGATACCTTTTTTATTGGACTAACAATTTATGTCATTTAATAATTTATGACATAAATTGTTAGTCCAATAAAAAAGGTATCACCTAATACTGAAGAACTCAGTTATTCTGCACTATCGCAACTGGACAAACACGGCTATTTTCTGCTTTATTTATATATATATAAGTAGTATATTTTATATGTATTGGGGAGGTAGGGGTATATTTTATATGTATTGGGGAGGTGGGGGTATATTTTATATGTACTCGGGAGCATGTTTTTTTTTTAATATATATATATATATATAAAACATGCTCCCGAGTACATATAAAATATACCCCCACCTCCCCAATACATATAAAATATACCCCTACCACCCCCATATATTAAATATACTCCTACCACCCCCATATATATTAAATATACCCCTACAACCCCCATATATATTAAATATACCTCCACCTCCACAATACATATAAAATACCCCCCACCTCCCCAATACATATAAAATATACCCCCACCACCCCAATACATATAAAAAATACCCCCACCAACCCAATACATATAAAATATGCCCCCACCACCCCAATACATTATAAAATATGCCCCCACCTCCCCAATACATATAAAATATACCCCCACCATCTCAATACATATAAAATATACCCCCATCACCCAAATACATATAAAATATACCCACCACCCATATACATATAAAATATTCCCCCACCACCCCATATATATTAAATATACTCCTACCACCCCAATACATATCAAATATACCCTCACCACCCATATACATATAAAATATACCCCACCACCCCCATATATATGAAAGAGAGGCGGGATAAAGAGAGGGGAGGGGGGGAGAAAGAGGGGGGGGGGGGAGAAAGATGGGGGGAGAAAGAGAGGGGGGGGAGAAAGAGAGGGGAGGGGGGGAGAAAGAGAGGGGAGGGGGGGAGAAAGAGAGGGGAGGGGGGAGAAAGAGAGGGGAGGGGGGAGAAAGAGAGGGGAGGGGAGGGGGGGAGAAAGAGAGGGGAGGGGAGGGGGGGAGAAAGAGAGGGGAGGGGAGGGGGGGGGAGAAAGAGAGGGGAGGGGGGGGAGAAAGAGAGGGGAGGGGGGGAGAAAGAGAGGGGAGGGGGGGAGAAAGAGAGGGGAGGGGGGGAGAATGAGAGGGGAGGGGGGGAGAAAGAGAGGGGACGGGGGAGGTGAAAGAGAGGGGAGGGGAGAAAGAGAGGGGAGGGGGGGAGAAAGAGAGGGGAGAGGGAAGGGGGGGGGGGGGTGGGGGTGAGCGGGCTGTTTGTGAGGTCCCGCAGAGTGGTGGCAGGAGGGGTGGTGATAGTGTTCTGTTTCTGCTGTCTGGCCTTTGTCCTTTGGCTCATCACTCCGCCTCAGGCCAATGAGAGGTGTGCGGGGGCGGGCGGGCCAAGGGACCAATGAGATTTCCCCTAGGGACACAGGACATCCAGACAGGCATACAGTGCTTTCACTAATATAGTATAAGATACCCCCACCACCTCAATACATATAAAAGATACCCCCACCACCTCAATACATAAAATATACCCCCATCACCTCAATACATATAAAATATACCCACCACCTGAATACATATAAAATATACCCCCACCACCTCAATACATAAAATATACCCCCACCACCTCAATACATATAAAATATACCCCCACCACCTCAATACATATAAAAAATACCTCCACCACCCCAATACATATAAAATATGTCCCACCACCCCAATACATTATAAAATATGCCCCCACCTCTCCAATACTTATAAAATATACCCCCACCACCTCAATACATATAAAATATACCCCCACCACCTCAATACATATAAAATATACCCACCACCCGAATACATATAAAATATACCCGCACTACCCCCATATATATTAAATATACTCCTACCAACCCAATACACATAAAATATGCCCCCACACCCCCATATATATTAAATATACTCCTACCACCCCAATACATATAAAATATGCCCCCACCACCCCAATACATATAAAATATCCCCCACCTCTCCAATACATATACAATATCCCCCCACCACCCTAATACATATAATATATACCCCACCACCCATATACATATAAAATATACCCCCACCTTCCCAATACATATAATATATACCCCACCACCCATATACATATAAAATACACCCCCACAACCCATATACATATAAAATATACCCCCACCACCCCCATATATATTAAATATACTCCCCCCCCCCCCACATTGTCCTTACTTTATCTCCTGCAGGACACAGACAGCACAGGAATATGTCTCTGGCCTGCCGGGGTGTGGGCTCCGCCCCCGCTGTCCTCTGATTGGCTGTCCTCTACTCCAATCAGGGACAGCACACCGGTCCTCCTTGCTCTGCCCAGCCACCGTCCCGGCCCTCCCTCTCTCTGCCTCCTCCCGTCCCTCTCAGCACTTAACGCTCGCCTGCCCTCGTCACTGACCATGCCGCCCTCGCGCTGCCACTGCCGCAACAATTTTATACCGGAGGACAGGCAGCAGAATTACCGGGGGAAAACCGGACACCTGCACACACACTGACTGACATGCACACACACTGACTGACGCGCGCACACACTGACAGACATGCACACACACTGACTGACGCGCACACACACTGACTGACATGCACACACACTGACTGACGCGCACACACACTGACTGACGCGCGCAAACACACACTGACTGACGCGCACACACACTGACTGACGCGCGCACACACACACTGACTGACGTGCACACACACTGACTGACATGCACACACACTGACTGACACGCGGACACACTGACTGACATGCACACACACTGACTGACGCGCACACACACTGACTGACGCGCGCACACACACACTGACTGACGCATACACACACTGACTGACGCACGACGCATACACACACTGACTGACGCACACAAACACTGACTGACACACACACACTGACTGACGCACACAAACACTGACTGACACGCACACACACTGACTGACATGCACACACACTGACTGACGCACACACACACTGACTGACGCGCACACACACACACTGACTGACGCACACACACACTGACTGACGCGCACACACACTGACTGACATGCACACACACTGACTGACGCGCACACACACTGACTGACGCGTGCGCACACACACTGACTGACGCACGACGCATACACACACTGACTGACGCACACACACTGACTGACGCGCACACACACACACTGACTGACGCACACACACACTGACTGACATGCACACACACTGACTGACATGCACACACACTGACTGACGCACACACACACTGACTGACGCGCACACACACACACACTGACTGACGCACACACACACTGACTGACATGCACACACACTGACTGACATGCACACACACTGACTGACGCACACACACACTGACTGACGCGCACACACACACACTGACTGACGCACACACACACTGACTGACGCGCACACACACTGACTGACGCGCACACACACTGACTGACATGCACACACACTGACTGACGCGCACACACACTGACTGACGCGCACACACACACACTGACTGACATGCACACACACTGACTGACGCGCACACACACTGACTGACATGCACACACACTGACTGACGCACACACACACTGACTGACGCGCACACACACTGACTGACGCGCACACACACTGACTGACGCGCACACACACTGATTGACGCGCACACACACTGACTGACATGCACACACACTGACTGACGCGCACACACACTGACTGACGCGCACACACACTGACTGATGCGCACACACACTGACTGACGCGCACACACACTGACTGACACACGCACACACACTGACTGATGGGCACACACACTGACTGACGCGCACACACACTGACTGACGCGCACACACACTGACTGACGTGCACACACACTGACTGACGTGCACACACACTGACTGACGCGCACACACACTGACTGACGCACACATACACTGACTGACGCGCGCACACACTGACTGACTGGCGCACACACACACACACACACTGACTGACGCACACACACACACTGACTGATGCGCACACACACACTGACTGATACACGCGCGCACACACACACACTGACTGACGTGCGCACACACACACTGACTGATACGCTCACACACACATTGAGTGATGCACACACACACACTGACTGAAGCACAGACACACACTGACTGACGTGCACACACACACTGACTGATGCGCACACACGTACTGAATGATGCGCACACTGACTGACGCGCGCACACACACTGATTTATACGCGCACACACATACACACACTGACTGACGCGCAATCACACACACTGAGTGACGCGCGTGCACACACAAAGAGTGACGTGCACACACTGACTGATGCGCACACAGTGACTGATGCGCGCACACACACACACACTGACGTGCGCGCACACACTGAGTGATGCGCACACACACACGCTGACTGATGCGCACACACACACTGACTGACGCGCACACACACACGCTGACTAACGCGCACACACACTAACTGACGCGCACACACACACACTGACTGACATGCGTGCACACACACTGAGTGATGTGCACACACACACTGACTGACGCACATACACACACTGAATGACGTGCACGCACACACTGACTGACATGCACACACTGACTGACGTGCACACACACACTGACTGGCACACACACACACTGACTGACGCACACACACACTGACTGACACACACACACAGACTGACTGATGCGCACACACATACTAAATGATGCGCACACTGACTGACGTGCGCACACACACACGGATTTATGCACGCGCACACACATACTGTACACACACTGACTGACGCGCACACACACACACTGATTGACGCGCGCGCACACACTGAGTGATGCGCACACACACACTGACTGAAGCACAGACACACACTGACTGACGTGCACACACACACTGACTGAAGTGTAGACACACTGACTGACGCACACACACACACTGACTGAAGCGCAGACACACACACTGACTGACGCACACACACACACTGACTGACGCACACACACACAGACACTGACTGATATGCACACACACAGTGACTGATGCCCACACACACACACTGACTGACGCGCACGCACACACTGACTGACGCGCACGCACACACTGTGTGTCGCGCACATACACTGACAGATGCGCACACACACACACACACTGTTTGACGCGAACACACACACACACTACAAACAACAAAACAAAGTGCAAAACGCTCATCGTGAAGTAGTAAAAAACAGTGTTTATAAAATAAGAGGTTCAAGGTTAAGCGCACATCAGGTAAGAAGTAAACAGGCACATGAAGCTACACTGTAGCTGTTACCAATAACTGCGACCGGGAACTGCAAAGGATTCTCCCATCAAAGATCTCGCTTTCTCTCCCGCACAATCAGCTGGGGTAAAGCAGCAGCCACAACGCCAGTGTGTATGTAGATTAGCACAGTACCAAAGTCCAGCTAGTTGCGTCAATGCGCCCAGTGGAGCCAAAGAGTAGTCAGCTCAATCCTGTGAGGCAGCGTGCATCGTCCTTTCTCCACACCTCACTGTGCGTCCGCGAAGGTTGATGATGTCACGGCGCATGTACCAAAGGAGGCAAATAGATCTTTTAGCTAAAAGCATGCAATTCAAAGGCACACGCTACTGAATAACCTCAGAACTCAAAATAGATATAGATAGAAGGTTGAGTGGTATCTTTCCAACGCGTTTCGTAGCTCTACGGGCTACTTCTTCTGGGAATAAAACTCAGAACAATAGTTCAGAATATATACCACTCATAGCTCTATGGTTGGTTAATCACTGAAAAAGTGTCAGCAAATCACCACTCACTAAAACAATGCAGTACAGCTGAATGTCAGGGCTGCATAATTAGAAACATTTACTTTTAATACAAATGCAATAAAATGTATAGTACTTGATTCATAATAAAAATCAATAAAAAACAAATATAAAAGCAACAAATGGCAAGGAACAAAATATCATCTACAGATAAATCTTTATCTGAGTCCTCAGTACAGTCATTAGACTCATCGGCAAACATGCGGCCAAATTCCTCTTGGTGTTTATCACGAGATAAAAGCAGACTCTACACCATCTTGGCTGATAATTACACCAAACCTGAACAATAATAAGTACTACAGACTATAGGGATATAACTAATGCAGCACCTTAGAACAAAATAGTGAACAGAAATAAAAACAAACAAGTGCGCAAAAGAAAATAAACCTATATATAAGTGTACACGTGATATTAATTAATTAAATGTATCACACACCCAGAAAAAACAATATTTGTGATTAATAGGTGATTAAAATATACTGGTGTTACCAATTAGAAGAGTGTCTGCTGCTGAGTAAAAGGTAGCCAAGATCAAAAAGATAAAGAAAAGCTCCCTATACGCCGCACTAGAGATCACCTAAATCTATGTTAAAACTTAATATTTATTAATAAACAATTAAAATGTGTTTATTGCAGCAGTAATGTGAACCAAAGTAATTAAAATGATTGAAATAAAAACGGAGAGGTTAGCTGTGTACCTAATAGAAACTGACAGTGTAGATCAAAACCACTATTGTCAATTAGAGTGTCCCACAACTATATAATTATACTATAGGTGGTAGTGATTTGGCTACAATATTGTGTCATTTGAAAACTACTCCTAGATGGTAGTGATGAGTGTAACCTAAATTGATGTGTACGCTCGGTTTACCAAGTAGATACTGTAGTGAATCAGGTATACATACACATTTGTGCCAGACCGTCAGGTTCAAAATTTAGTGAGCCTGTGGGTCTGTCATGGTGAGCAATAGCAGTTGATGCAAGATCACAAAGTATGTGTCTTGTACTGTGAACCATGAACCATACAATGATTAAGGAGTAGTCAGAGTGTTGTGCTTCCTAATGAAGTCTCCGAAACACTCTGAGAGGAATTAGGCAACAGACCTCTCCGATATAGCCAGCGTACTAGGTGGTAACGCTTAGCTTGCCCTACATATGTTTCACCTGTAGTGGCTTCATCGGGGGCATCACAGGTTATAATATTTAGGTTTTCCCTCCTTTCACATTAGTATAGTGCAAGGTGCACACATTATGACCTTTTGGTCATTCCACCCCCCCTCTGTGTAAAGGTAGCCAAGACCCTGAAATCTACAAACAACAAAACAAAGCGCAAAACGCTCATCGTGAAGTAGAAAAAAACAGTGTTTATAAAATAAGAGGTTCAAGGTTAAGCGTACATCAGGTAAGAAGTAAACAGGCACATGAAGCTACACTGTAGCTGTTACCAATAACTGCGACCGGGAACTGCAAAGGATTCTCCCATCAAAGATCTCGCTTTCTCTCCCGCACAATCAGCTGGGGTAAAGCAGCAGCCACAACGCCAGTGTGTATGTAGATTAGCACAGTCCCAGAGTCCAGCTAGTTGCGTCAATGCGCCCGGTGGAGCCAAAGAGTAGTCAGCTCAATCCTGTGAGGCAGCGTGCGTCGTCCTGTCTCCACACCTCACTGTGCGTCCGCGAAGGTTGATGACGTCACGGCGCATGCGTTCTTTTGCGCACTTGTTTGTTTTTATTTCTACACACACACACTGACTGACGTGCTCACACACACTCTGACTGATGCGCTCACACACACTCTGACTGATGCGCACACACACACACACTGACTGACACACACATGCACACTGACTGACGCGCACACACACAGACTGACACACACACACATGCCCACGGACTGACGCGCATACAAACACTGACTACTAGTCTACTAAACTAATATTGTTTTAAGCATTCTATTGCTTTTACGAATGCTTAAAACAAGATTCATTGAACACAAGAGCAAAATCAGTCATTGTGCCGAGGATACCGCTCTTAATAAACATGGCACCGAGTTTAGTCATACAGTATCCTCATTAAAATTAATGGGGATTGAGCATATAAAAAATGCTAAGGGAGGTATAGACAAAGATGTTCTATTGCTACAGCGTGAATCCTTTTGGATTCACACATTAGATACAGTACTGTATATCCCAATGGACTGAATGATTTTCTATCATTGTGATGTTTTATCGAGGAAAGATCATTTTCTTATTCTTAGCCATAGGTTGCTGCCACTGTCCGCTGATATGGATTAAAAGCTGTAAAGTCAGTAAACCTCTGGGACAATGGATTGAGTAGAAGGATTTTGCAAGAAAAAGACCAACCATTTTTAAACTTTTGTAACGGGTATTCCCCCACCCAAACGCATATAAAGTGTATGTGAGGGGGGACCTATATGTTACCAGGTGTGGTGCTTTACCTGTTAGGCTCACAGGAGGCCTGAGCCTCCACCAATGAGAGCCTGGGGTGTATCCTCTTGAATAATACTATATGGTGCAGCGCCTCCACCTGCGATGGCTCCCAGCAGAGCGGGAGTTGTTCCTCGCAGGACATATACAATAACTCACACACCATAATGTATAATAACTAATACCTTTACTTGGGAACATAAGAAACAAATACGGTCAACATAGAATAACGGGTGTCCCTCTCTAGAGGCCACACTGACTACGGCGTCCCGCAGGACGCTTCCCCAACACCGGATGAACCCGCCCCGTGTCCATAGGATCCCCACCCAATGTCCCGCACTCTTGAAGAGAGAGAGAATATGTGTGACTGCGCAGTCACTATTAAAGCTAATGGCCAGTTGGTGCACTTGTGGCTTTAAAGTACCTGCCCGAGCACTTCAGTGCTCGGATCAGCAACGGCTTCGCAAAGGATCTGTCGCTTGGTGATTCCGTCTGATCCCAAGCTAGTTCCTTGCAAGCGGACCGCCAGGGGCGATCCCACGCTGGAGATAGTCTCTGTAGGCCCCGACTGAGCCTGAACCTATTCAAGGGAAACGCAGCGTCCGCTGTGTCCATATCTAACTCGAGCGCTACTGTGACAGGGTCCCTAACCTAGGGCCTGTCCCTGTAGCACCACAAACTGGGGAGTGAGGACCAATGTGGGACCTAAGGGGTTAATGGCCTGCTCCGCTCCCCTAACTCTTCCCAGTCCTGACTCTAACTGATAACTAGTAGCGCCTGCAGCAACGCACTGCAATCTGCTGTGTGGATACAGCAAACTTGCTGCACAACCACTATGCCTTCTTGACAGACCTCACAGCACTGCCAGCCATGACCCTGACAAGACAGCACTCACACACTCACTAAGGGCAGGGTCCCTATCTTGGGCTGTCCCCTAGCAATTACCCACTAATTTGGTGGGGAGTTGGGGCCTACCTGGGATTTGGGGGACCTTACGCGGTGCAGGAGCTTCACTCACTCCCTGCACCCTTCCTTCACCTTCAGCTCCCCAGCTCCAACTAACTAACGTGGGCTCAGCGCGCGAAATGTATCTCTCTCTCCAGCGCAATCCTGCAGCCCTATTGGCTCCTATGAGGCACCTGGTGCCTGCCTCGCTATGCTCCATGGGAGTTGTAGTCCCATGGAGCCTGTCTGGGCATTGGGGCCGCGTGCGCACTTGCCCTGCGCATGCGCAAGTCTCCAATGACCGCCGCAACCTCTCCTGGGCTGTTCCTGCACTCGCGCGACTTTTCCCTGGCTCCGGGGTACCTTCTGCGCATGCGCGATCATTGCGCATGCACTAGTATCTGCAATGGCGGCCCCCGCTAGCCGGGTGCGCCGCTGAGACTCCCAGTGCTCCCTGCACTAGCCCCCTCTCTCGTGTTGTGCCGGTGGGTCCGCCACTGCCTCCGGCGGCACTCGCAACCGCTCGGAACCTCGGGAGGGGGGTCTCCGTAGCATGGAGGGCACCAGGGCTACACTTTATTAGTACCTTTATTTTTATTTGTACTTAGTTTTATCACTAAGCACAGTAGGGTTATGTATTTGTTCTAATGCAATCTGACCACATTAGCTGTAGCTGATTCACCCTTCCTTTCTCTTTCTTTTATATACTGGGACCTTGTGATGACAAAGGTATCAGATACTCTCCACCGGCAACCGGATTTTTAGTGATGTCCATGATTGCGACACATCGAGGGACAAGAATGACGTGATGAAACGCCCCATGCGAGCAGGAATAACGAGAGACTCCAAAAGAAGAGGAAACGCATGCGCAGTGGCTGACACCCAGTGCGCGATGCATGCGTTCCAAACGAAACCCGGATGGAGGAATTCGGCATATGCGCATGCGCAGGGATTGAAACGCATAAGGCGATGAGTGCTTCCACGAAAGAGGACCCGGATGAAGCATTCAAATGGATGATGGCACGAGGCAGACATCAGGAGCGGTACAACGGCTGAGATGGGGTGAATCTGATTATCTGATTACAAGTAAAGGACCCGGATGAGACTTTTGTGATATACAACACATGGAGGTTATTGTGGGCTACCTAGGAATGGAGATAAGGATGGTTTCAGCACATAAGGATGTCATCAAGACTAATTAAACAGAATGCATGATGGGGGTTTGGGTGCTATTTAATGGATCTTATGGGATTGTGTTTTATGCCACTATGTCACTTGATAAAGACTGCTAAGGTCGAAATGTTGTGTTTGGCTCAATAAATGAGTTTAAATATCTCAAATCCGTTGTGCCCGGTGTTCCTTCTGCTACTAAAATAAAAACACCACGGGGGATACAAAACACTGCACCAGATTTATCGAAGTATAAAACACAACTGGTTTCATTGGGAATGATTTTCTCTATTACATTTGGTGCCCTTTTTAACCCCGTTTTGCATCTTGGAGACTTTGATAAATGCAAATTGACCCTACTATATGTTAATATCCCATTGTTTGCCCTATTTGTAAATAGAATCCAAACATGTTACGGTAAAACCTAAACACAGACTCTGTTTAATCCCTATATTGTGGAAACTATAGGGATTAAAAATAAAGCTCATGCTAAATTGGGTTTAGAAGAACTGTTGTGACATTATCTCATCTTTTATTTAATGACAGTAATGCTAAGATACTATACAGTATGTGTATATAGTACAAATATATATATATAACATACACAAAAAATGAATACCGCATCAACAGCCAACAAATAAATGCATTATCTAAACCTGCAGAGACTGCAGTGTCATACTATCATAGGAGCTGAGTATCTTCCTATTAATCCATCTTTTTGACATCTGTGTTTGGGTCACTGAAGTACCTTTCAAATCATGTTTCTATTATGTCACGTACTATATGTATAGTTTCATGCCTATAGGTCTTCTTTATTTAGTGCCCCGCACACTGGTATAGCATGCCTATTAATTATTTTTTACCATTTTCTATGTATTTTCTTTAAAGGTTTATTATTTATTTTCCATTATTGTTTTTCTGCTTAGTATCTGTAATATACGAGCGGCCGGTTGTAGATCGTTATGGGTACTTTGTCCCCATGGTGGTCTTATCATCTTAGGTACTGATCATATTATGTTTGGGTTTTATACTGTATGGTAATTTAGTTTTCCTCGGGTCTGTCCAAATTCAATCTATTTTTTGTTTAGTCAGGCAGGTTTTCAGTCAGCTGTTTTTGTTTTTCATTATTTTTTTGATTTAATAAATTATTATCATTATTTTGCATAATTTGTCTGAGTGCTCTTTAGAGGTTTCTTTTTCTGTGTTTTTATATATATATATATATATATATATATATAGATATATATGTACATCATTATTTATAACAGTAGCGCCTTTCATGTACATAGCGCTTCACAGCAGTAATACACGTGATATTAATATAAATAAATAATACAAATAACACATAATGGGAAGAAGTGGTTAAAGTAAAATTTAGGAAAAGGAGCTCTTCCCCCGAAGAGCTTACAATCTAATTGGTAAGTGGGAGGAAAGTACACAGACAGTAGGAGGGCGTTCTGGTAAGTGTGTCTGCAAGGGGCCGAGGTTTATGTATGAGGTGTATAGTATCAGCCACAGAGCTATGCATATGCTTCGTTAAGCAGGTGTATTTTAAGATGTGCACAAGGAAACAAATATCTGTCTGGAGAAATTGTATTCTGTGACTTTTGTAAGCAAGGTGGGTTAGAGAACACAGTGTTCTCCATGACACAATCACTGGCAGCTAGTAGATGAAGGCAACCATTCCTGCTTCCTCATTGCCTCACCTTTAGTAATTGCTCATTTGTTTCCCAACTTGGAACCTCTATAAAAGACGATAAAACCTGCAAGTGAGGCGAGAATCTGAAAGTCTCAGAGGAAGAGAACAAGGTAAGGTATTTTTATTTCCATTAGTGGTAATCAGGGCAGCTGACAGCGTTCCCGGGGCCAGGGATTAGAGCCTCCACTGGGGACCTGGGTTGTTGAGTGGGGAAGGGGGAAGTAGCGACTGCTCCCCACCTGTCGGCAGCCCTATGCGTAGGGTGCCAGGTGGCTTTTCCACACCTGACCTACATACGAGCCCCTCCCCCACCCCCCCATCCACAGGGCGCACTAAGGATTTTAAGACTGCGTTGTAGGATTTTGCCCTTTTACCCCTTTTGTACATAGTCCCTTATTGTGATAGAGCTTACAGCTGGAGATAGGAATAGGACATTTTCTTACATTTCAGAAGTTAATAACATTTTAGGCCCATGTACTAGACGTACTGCTGCGACACACTTTATTCGAGCAAATACCCAGTATGTACCTGGCAGATACCTGGAATGCGCCGCTCCTCACCTCAGACATGCCCCGTTGCGTTTGCCTTCCCAGCCATGGTTCATGCAAATGGCTTTATTTGGTTCAAAATTGATCCACAGAAAACTCAATTTGAATTGCACCTGTGTGCGCCTGTGTACTGACCTGAAAGGTCTCCGTCTGCGTGAGCAGCGTCAACAATTAGTTTGTCTCTTTTTTTGGCGCACAGAATTGCACTGCGCTGGGCATTCAGCTGTTAATAGTTTGTACTAAAAAGGGAGAAAATGCATCAAAATCGCCTGCCAAGTTCAACTAGGCGTAAACCACGAAAAAACTGCTAATAGTGTAAACCCAGAATAAGGTTGCTATGTATCAACTCAAAAAATGTATTTGACGCAGCACGGAAGTTTAATTAAAAATTTAAACAAAGGGCATTATTTTTGCAGTATGGCTATTATAAATGCATTATGAATTATGCATTATGAAGCGCTGAGTACAATTTTGGCGCTATATAAAAAAAGACATACAATACAATACTATACTATTATAAATAATATTAGACAATTGATATGTACTAACACAAGTTATACAGTACATTAAAAAATACAGCAAATTCCGTTTGAATGTAAATTGTACCATTCAGGCATCCAACATTACAGAACGCCTCAAAAGTATTTTCAAACAACAAATGAAATTACATGTATGAAGTTCAGATGAACATTGCATAAAGGTTTCATTAGTACAGTATTTATTAGCAGAGTATTTATTAGCAAAGTATTTATTAGCACAGTACTTAATAGCACAGTATTTTTTAGCACAGTATTTATACTTATTAGCACTGTATTTATTAGCACTGTATTTATTAGCACAGTATTTATTAGCACAGTACTTAGACCAGGATTTATTAGCACCGCATTTATTTGCACAGTACTTATTAGCAGAGAATTTATTAGCAGAGAATTTATTAGCAGAGAATTTATTAGCAGAGTACTTATTAGCAGAGTACTTATTAGCAGAGTACTTATTAGCAGAGTACTTATTAGCAGAGTACTTATTAGCAGAGTATTTATTAGCACAGTACTTATTAGCAGAGTATTTATTAACACACTACTTATTAGCACAGTATTTATTAGCACCGTACTTATTAGCAGAGTATTTATTAACACACTGCTTATTAGACCAGGATTTTTTAGCACAGTACTTATTAGCACAGTACTTATTAGCACAGTACTTATTAGCACAGTACTTATTAGCACAGTACTTATTAGCACAGTACTTATTAGCACAGTACTTATTAGCACAGTACTTATTAGAAGAGTATTTATTAGCAGAGTACTTATTAGCAGAGTATTTATTAATACACTACTTATTAGCACAGAAAGGTTGATGCACAACATTTTTAGAAATATTATCTTAGTACATACTGTAGTCCCCAAAATGTGGTGCACTCCCCAAAAGAATAGTTAGCAAAACACAGATAACATAATTTAAAAAGGGAGAATGATATCCCGTGGGGTGAAGCGGTGCATAGAGGTTTCCTATCCACACCCACTCAAAGTAGCTTACAATAATAAAGGCAAATCCATGGACTCTTCACCTTGGTTCTTATCCCATTGAATACAAATAAGATATAACTTCCAACGTGTATGTTCCAAGCAGGTATTCATTTAAAGGTAAGATTAAGTTTACAATGCAATACAGCAAATAAAAGTCACTTATCCTCATAATGCTGAGTTCACAGCACATTATCAATGTGAATGTCCCCTATTGCACGTCTATTAGTTTAGTATATATATCTCTGATAAATCAGGTAATGCTTTGATAATTCCCTGCTGGATT
The DNA here is from genome assembly GCF_040206685.1 of Ascaphus truei. NCBI lineage: Eukaryota > Metazoa > Chordata > Amphibia > Anura > Ascaphidae > Ascaphus > Ascaphus truei. Next base: position 124,041,161 of record NC_134488.1, read on the forward strand.
ACAGTATTTCTGTGCCTAAGTATTGAATCTATTTATCGATTTCTTTAGGTGTCTTGGAACGTCACAGTGATGAATTCTGGTAAAGCTATGACTCTAGTACTGGGTAAGTTTGGGATTTATATTTTGCGTGTAGCGGGTGTACCCCTAGGGTACTATAGCTACTGGTACTGTTGTCACCTGTGAGGCTAACAAGAGGCCTGAGCCTCCGCCACTGGGAGCCTGGGGTATGTACTTACACTCGGCGCAGCACCTCACTGATGAGGGATCCCAACGTGGTGGGAGTGTGCCCTCACCTGAACAACCATATAGTAAATACACACACGGATGTATGAAACAGTATTTACTTATCAGCATACTATCCTTGGCACATCAATAGCACAGCATCACATAACATTTGCATAACATTTGCATACCATCCCACCAGCCCACGTGTCCATCCTTGCATCACCCTCTGTCCTTAGTGTACCAATGTGCCAGGGCACTTAACCTCTCAGTGCCCACCAGCTTGGACGTTAGTGTGTGTGTAAGGGACAGCGCTTCCCTGTGTTGGGGCCCGTTGGTGCACTTTGATATACTACCACCCTGGTTATGGTCCTAACAGGAGAATCCTTGGTGAATCAGTAACACCGCACAGTGATCCCATGCCGTAATACGCTGCTCTGGCAGAGATTAATCCCTTGTCTGTCTCCAGGGGGGAGGGATCTCCAGCTGGATGATCCTTGACTGACTGTCTCTTTAAGAAATCAGCGTCTGTTTCAGCCCTCAGGCTGTACCACTCTCAGGCAATGTCCTGCAGCATGATCTGTCTCAAGCTATGTGAAAGATCCCTGCATTAAGGCCTTCCCTATAGCAAGCACTCTCAGCACCTCTACAGTGACTCGGGACTAACTGGGCCTTGGGGTTTTTACCTCTGGCCTAGTCCCTGAAGCACTGCTTTGTGGACCAACCTGCAACTTCAGGCTCCTGGTCTTCACTGACCGCTTCCTCTCCCAGCAGGCAATAGTCCTTCCTGCTCCTTCGGCAGAATCCTGCAGCCTTACTGGCTCCCTGGTATCAGGTGGTGTCACTGCCCCTGAGCATCATGGGGATTATAGTCCCGCCTGCAGCCTTTAACATAGGGAGCCTCGTGCTCTCCCTCTAATGGCCGCCGCTCCGCCCCTCGCGCTATTGCAACTCCTGTAATGGCCGCTGTGGGTCTGCCCTGCGCAGACGCGACCTCTCAGACACTCTTCCGCTCCTCACTGCTTCCGCGCATGCGCGACTTAGCGTTCGTGTGCGCACCTGCCAACATGGCAGCGCCCTGCTGCGGGAGACACCAGCAACTCTATCGCCCTGCCTGCACTCTTAAGGTAGGAGGGGAAAACCGGAGCACGGGGAGCCTGATGGGGGGTGGGGGGGTACCTAGTTACAGTACATGCGAATACAAAAATCACTTGTGAGCACATTCACATGTCTCCGACAGGTCTGCAAGCCTGCCTTTCCCCATTATCTCTTAGCATACAGTGCTTCCACTGCAGCCAGGGATTCTGGGAAATGACATGCAAATGAGCACACAGTGTCATATATTTTAATGTCCAGGGATGAATCACCGTAACCAGCAATACAGCCGATTGATCCATAAAACAATGAGCATATTTATGATTTATCATACCAGGGACAGAGTTGTGATAACAAGAAATACTTCTGCAGCTATTTACATTTAGGGACAAGTCCTTAAATATCCAGCATCAGTGCTCATTGCTCACTCACAGGACTGTACCTATTTATATTCTAAGATCTTGGGATAAGTCCGTAATAAGCAGCATTAATATTTACTGACACATATTTATATTTTAATAGTATGGACAAAATGCTGCGATAACAATAATTATTGTTCACTTGTAACACAGAGCACTGCACCTGTTTATGGTCAGATATCAGGAAACAGCCATGGAAAAGAATTGGTGAGGGGGAATGTGGAATGTATTAGTTGAGATAACAAAGCTGATATATGGATATATATATATATATAATGGTGACATACGGCAGTGAAACGCTTATGGTTCAGAGATTATTCTGGTAAATAAATCACTAAAACTCCGTACTCCACAAGATTATATTTTGTTTGAACCTTCAAAATATTTTGAGTAAACTTTTTGTTGCCAAAAGTTTTAGCAAAACGCCCCAAATTGTTCATAATTCAATATTTTCCTATTTTTTTTTCAAAAACCTGTCCTGTAATTGAATTTTCAGTAATTAAAGAAAAAAAGGTGGGGTTTGGAGTACAGAACAAAAAGAGGGTATTGTGTTACTTTTAGTTTACAGTACATACATTTGTACACATACATATGTAACACATTTAATGAGGTAGACTTTAACGACATCACAGTTAAAACAGCGTATAAAATAACTAATACAAAAAATTAACTAATAAAACTGGAGAGGAGAAAATAAAAAAATTCCTTGCATTTAGCATATTTTTCCACGTTCTGGGAGATAGGAGATACATATTAAGTCAGACCTTTGTGGAATACAGAACACCCTCCGGGTCCGCCACAGTGTTTTGTACGGGCTCACTGAGATTACGTCAAGAGTTGTAGGGGCCGATGCAGTAAGCATTCATAATTTATTTATTTATTACTTACAGTATAAACCACTTATCGCCCAAAATACCTACTGCTATTCAGTAAGCGGTGATAAAAGACTGAATCGCTCAAAAAAAATTGGTCATAGAAAAAATCCACTTATCACCGCTTTTCGGCATGTATTGTATTGTATTGTATGTCTTTATTTATATAGCGCCATTAGTGTACATAGCGCTTCACAGTAGTAATACATGTGGTAATCAAATAAATAACAGATAATATAAATAGCAGATCATGGGAATAAGTGCTTTAGACATAAAAGTAACATTTCGGAAGAGGAGTCCCTGCCACGAGGAGCTTACAGTCTAATTGGTAGGTAGGGAGAACGTACAGAGACAGTAGGAGGGAGTTCTGGTAAGTGCGTCTGTAGGGGGCCAAGCTTTATGTATCGTGTGTTTAGAATATCCACAGTGCTATTCATATGCGTCTTTAAGCAAGTGTGTCTTAAGGTGGGTCTTAAAGGTGGATAGAGAGGGTGCTAGTCGGGTACTGAGGGGAAGGGCATTCCAGAGGTGTGGGGCAGTCAGTGAAAAAGGTTTAAGGCGGGAGAGGGCTTTAGATACAAAGGGGGTAGAAAGAAGACATCCTTGAGAAGAACGCAAGAGTCTGGATGGTGCATACCGAGAAATTAGGGATGAGATGTAAGGAGGGGCAGAAGAATGTAAAGCTTTAAAAGTGAGGAGAAGAATGGAGTGTGAGATGCGGGATTTGATCGGAAGCCAGGAGAGGGATTTCATGAGGGGAGATGCTGAGACAGATCTAGGAAAGAGTAGAGTGATTCTGGAAGCAGCATTTAGGATAGATTGTAGGGGAGACAGGTGAGAGGCAGGAAGGCCGGACAGCAGGAGGTTACAGTAATCAAGACGGGAGAGAATGAGGGCCTGAGTCAGAGTTTTAGCAGTCGAACAACAGAGGAAAGGGCGTATCTTAGTTATATTGCGGAGGAAAAAGCGACAAGTTTTAGAAATGTTTTGAATGTGAGGGGCGAATGTGAGAGAGGAGTCGAATGTGACCCCTAGGCAGCGTGCTTGGGCTACTGGGTGAATGATTGTAGTTCCAACAGTAATGTGGAAGGAGGTAGTAGGGCCAGGTTTGGGAGGAAGTATGAGGAGCTCTGTTTTAGCCATGTTGAGTTTAAGGCTTCGGAGGGCCATCCAGGATGATATAGCAGAGAGACATTCAGAAACTTTGGTTTGTACAGCAGGTGTAAGGTCAGGTGTTGAAAAGTATATTTGTGTGTCGTCGGCATAGAGGTGATAATTAAACCCAAAAGATGTTATTAGGTCACCTAGAGAGAGTGTGTACAGAGAAAAGAGAAGAGGTCCCAGGACAGAGCCCAGGACAGGCATGTTCATAAACTCATTCAATTCTAGTAGCAGTGATTAGGCTATGAACGCCTATGACCGCTCTAGAATGGTGATTTTATCACAAAATCCTCATGCCAGAAAAAGTTGGTGTAAAGGTGTTGGAAATCTGCAGAGAAGCGGCGAGATGGAACTTACATTTTTTCCTGCATAGGATTGATGCCGGGAATCTCTGGAGCTGATATACATTAATATTAGCACCAGAGACCCCTGGCATGAACCCTATGCAATAAAAATGCATTTACAGTAAACTTCATTACCATAGCGTATAGCCTCAGGGACACCCTACTTCCCGAGATACAGGCCCCGTTCTGGGGTGCAGTATCTCCTATGTATCTCCTATGCATTTAAATTTCCACGTCACATGACCATGGGAATAAAATGCATAGGAGATACCGGCACCCCATAACGGGGCCTGTATCTCGGGAAGTAGGGGGTCCCCGAGGCTGAAACCAATGCAGTTCAGATCAGGAGACCCCCTGCTCATCTAAACTATTATCAAAATTAAAATTTATACACATGCATTTCGGGCGATAGCTGCACAGGGAGAGATGGCTCTCTTAGAGCAGCTCTCTCTGCAGCATATACAACTCGCCGGGTAAGGCCTTTTCAGAGGGTCGTTCATCAGATCACCAGCTAATCGCCCGTTTTGTGAATTTTGCTATGACAGGTAATGAAGGCTTTCTGAATACCGTGATACCAACGCTCATAAAAATGGTGATTTAAATGGCCCGGTGATTTTTTTAATGAACCTTTGGTGCATGAGGCGCATAGTTTTTAATTTGTGGGTTTTTATTCCTATTTTGTATTTTTAAAATTTAAAGAGTTCCCCTAGTAAGATATCTATTTCCTATATAAATTCTCCATGGTTCTCATACTTTTAGTAATTTCTGAACTGTGTCATTTTGTATCCCCGTCAATTTTTCCATATGACAGACCCTCCATAGTCTCGCTTTTACTGCATCTAGTGCTGGCTGTTGTTCCTTTTTCCAGGCCTTAGCTATTGCCCATCTGGCAGCTATATATATATATATATATATATATATATATATATATATGTGTGTGTGTCGGTAACTTATTTTCATTTATTTCCATATTTTCAATTGGTCTGCATAGCAGGGCTGTCCAGGGATCCAAGGTGAAGACAAACCCGAGAAATGTCTGTGCCATACTATGTGTGGCCTGCCATAGCTTTGCAACCTTTGGACACGTCCACCATACATGTACAAACGATCCCTGCTGACCACATCCTCTTGATGACATGAGTCATGGGATGACATGTTTCTGAAAAATGTGGACAATCTTAGTGGGGTGTAATACCATTGATGGAGCATTTTGTATGCATTTTCTTTAATTAGGACACGTGGAACTCCTTGCAATCCCCTCAAATATATTATCCCACTCCTCTTGATCTAATTGTTCTCTCAACGCCTCTTCCCATTTTATCATAAATTTGGATTTTATTTCAGTTTCTGATTTAACAATGGCTAATATGTTGTATATTTTTGAGATCCGGCCTTTCTTATCTTCCCCCAGGAGGAACATATCCTCAAATACTGTATAGTCATTATATTATATTTGCTGTTTATATGGTCCCTCAGTTGCAGATACCTAAAGAAGGACGATTTATGTAGCCCAATTTCTCTCATTACTATCTCAAACCCTTTAATTTCTTTATTTGCCCATAAATCTTTTACCCTTGTTATTCCTGCCTTGCTCCTGTCTTTAAAAGCTGTTGGTTCCATGCCCGAGGTAAAGCTAGGATTCACAAATAGTGGTGTCATGTTAGATTTTAAGTTTGGCAGCCCATGTGTGAATTTCAATGAGTCCCACATTTTAAATGAATGTGTAATAGATTCCAGAGGCACCATCTATTCAGGTCTTTCTTTCTTCCTTTCTTTCTTTCTTTCTTTCTTTCTTTCCCATAATATCGTATCTGTAGTTGACTTTCAGAGTCAATTTTCACCCATTTTTTCCCTCTGTTTGTGAGCAGGCCAGTGGACTAGCTGGCTTAAATCAGCTGCTTGATAATACTGCAATAGATTTGGCAGAGCTAAACCTCCAGATGTCCTGGATCTATAGAGTGTGTGCAACTTTAATCTCGCTTTTATGTTGTTCCATATAAATTTTGTGATTTTTTTCCTGTATATTGTGTATATCCTTAGCCCTGACCTGTACTAGTAAGTGTGAAATAAGCACAAGATTATTGGTAGTAGGTTCGTTTTAATAGTGTTTACTCTACCTATCCAGGATATATGGTATCTAGACCATTCCTCTAACTCTTTTCTCAGTGTTTTTTATCCATGCTGGGTAGTTTGCCTCATATACCATATAGTATCCTGTGTGTTGGTCAACCAAATTACCAAGTACTTTATGGCCTGGGTCTTCCATTTGAAGTCAAAGTTCATTTTTATAAGCTTTAATTGTTCCTGTGGGAGGTTTATATTTAAGGCTTCGGATTTGTCATTATTTATATTTAACCCTGATAGTTTTTGGAACTCTGATAGATCATTGAATAGGTTTGGCAGAGAGGTTAGGGGTCTTGATATCGTTAATAATATATCATTGGCGAACCGTTACAGCTTGTATACTTTTTGTTTTACCTCTATCCCCCTGATATGCACGTTCGACCTGATTTGAGCTTCTAAAGGTTCTATCGCTAGAGCGAACAACACGGGTGACAGAGGGCATCCTTGTCATGTGCCATTTCTGATGCATATTTGATCTGTATGCATATTGAGGTAGCATACTTTAGTTGTAGGTTCCCCATATAGCAAGGCTATAGCTTTCATAAATTTGCCTCTCACTCTAAAAATCCTAAGTGTCTCAGACATACAGTATATCCCCAGTCGATGTGATCAAAAGCTTTTTCTGCATCCAGAGACAATAACATTGAAGGCGTATTATTCTGCTTAGCTATTTGCATCAAGTTAATTGTTTTCCTTGTGTTGTCTGCCTGCCTGCCAACCTCGTATAAATCCTGCCTGATCTGCATCTATCAGTTGCGGAAGATACTTATTCAATCTAGTGGCTAGTATTTTGGAAAATATTTTGAGATCATTATTAATCAGGTATATTGGTCTATAACTTTTGCATTGTGTGAGGTCTTTGCCCTTTTTATGTATTAATATTATTTTTGTTTCGATCATTGTTTGTGGGAACTTCTCGCCCTCTTGAGCTTTGTTAAATATCTTTATTAGTGGAGGTACTAGTATGTGAGCTAGTTTTTTATAATATATATTGGACAGGCCGCCTGGACTTGGGGCCTTGTAATTTTTCAGCCCTTTTATTGTTTCTGAAACTTCTTTCGATGTTATTGACTGGGATAGTGTTTTTATTTCCTGTGACGGAAGTTTAGGTAAGTTCATCTTTTTGAGACATTTTCTCTGTTTTTCCTTGGTGTTGTTCCCTTCATCTACTTCATTTCCATTATATAGATCTTTATAAAATGTAGTGAATTCATTGGCTATTGTCTGTGGATTTGCTGTACACACCCCATCCTCTTTTCTGATACTATGTATTCTAGATTGCATCCTATCTTTCCTCAATATTGTGGCCAGCATTGTATCGGCCTTGTTAGCCTTCTCATAAAATGGTTGTTTTGTCCATGCTATAGCCTTTTCATTAGTTTGCTATTTTAATGTTGCCTGCTATTTTAATAAGTTCAAATAAAATGCTGGGGGAAGAGGGGGGGAGAGAAGAGGGGGGAGGGGGGGGAAGAGAAATATAATTTTTAAATAGAGGCATTCTGTCGGAGGTGTGAGGGTTCTGCCGCTCTTGTGAAACTGAGGGTTGGGTTAGTCCCAAACTGTTGTCCCCCCTATGCAAGCCTGCTGCTTTTCTGAGCAGCAGGCTTGCATAGGGGGTACAAACGTATCAGAAGCAGTAGATGTACTGGTTGCTTTTACTGGTATCAGAAGCAGCAGCAGTAGTACCACAAGATTGGCGTAAAGCAGATGTGGTGCCTATATTTAAAAAGGGAGCTAGATCACAACCAGGGAATTACAGACCTGTAGGCCTGACTTCAATAGTGGGGAAACTACTTGAATGTTTAGTACGGCATAATATCCATGAATTGCTCATGGATAATAAAATTATTAGTAATAGTCAGCATGGATTTATGAAGGATACTGTAGGTCATGCCAAACTAACCTTACTAGTTTCATTGAGGAGGTAAATAGTAATTTAGACCACAGCAATGCAGTTGATGTGGTCTACTTAGATTTTGCAAAGGCCTTTAATACGGTTCTACACAAGAGGTTAGTGTACAAAATAAAGCAAATTGGACTCTGTAAAAATATTTGCACCTGGATTGAAAACTGGTTGAAGGATAGACAACAGAGAGTTTTAATAAATGGAATTTTTTCAGGTTGGGCTCAAGTTGTGAGTGGAGTACCTCAATGATCGGTACTGGGACCCCTGCTTTTAACTTGTTTTTTAATGACCTTGAGGTTGGAATTGCGAGCAAAGTCTCCATATTTGCTTATGACACTAAATTGTGTAGGGTAGAAGAATCAGAGCAAGATGTAATTTCTCTTCAGATCGAATAAAGTATACTGGAAACTTGGACAGGTATAGTAAATGGCAGATGAGGTTTACTAATGATAAATGTAATGTTATGCATTTGGGAAACAAGAATAAACAGGCAATTTACAAATTAAATGGGGATAAATTAGGGGAATCCTTGATGAAGAAGGATTTAGGAGTGCTTGTAGATAGCATGCTTAGCAATAATGCCCAAAGTCATGCAGTAGCTGCAAAGGCAAACAAGATCTTATCTTTCATTAAACGGGCAATGGATGGAAGGGAAGTAAACATAATTATGCTGCTTTATAAAGCATTAGTAAGACTACACATTGAATATGGAATACAATTTTAGGCACCAGTCCATAGAATAATAATAATAATAATAATAATAATAGTTTAATAAAATGTGGAAAGAATTTACCCATAATGACTGTGATGACAGACACAATAGCTATCGTCAAAAAAAGAGTTGACATAATTTTAGAAAGGTATACGGGGATATACCAAATAAGTAAACATGGGAAGGATGTTGATCCAGGGAGCAATCTGATTGTCAATTCTTGGAGCCAGGAAGGAATTTATTTTTCCCCTTATGAGATATCATTGGATGATATTTCACTGGGGTTTTTGTTCATCTATCTCTGGATCAATAAGTAAGTATAGATATAGGATAACGTATCTGTTGTCTAAATTTAGCTTGAACTTGATGGATATGTCCTTTTTCACCCTCATTTACAATGTAACAATAACTACAGTATGTAACTATGTAACTATGGTATGGATGAAGCTCAGGATGGAGACATTGATGCTGGAATAGACTCATTTCTAACCTGTTGTGGATCCCCATAACAGGTTTGGAATCTGTGTCTGTAATATCAGCTGCACTACGTGACTCTGCTGCTGCTCTTCCTGCTTCAGCTCCGGCTGATGAAAATTCAGCAAGTGGTAGTGGTGCGGTGAAATTACAGCAAGGTATTATTTTCTTGAGAGCATTATAGTACCTGGGACTAAATGAGTTATTGTTATAAGTTATTATTATAATTACTTTTCCGTGACATTAATGGCATGTTTCTGTTTTTTTTCCAGCAGTTATTAGTCTGCTTCTGGTGACTGAATTTGGTTTATCCCTCAGTAAGAACCTACATTATTTTACAGAGATAGTATCTGTGTGGGGCGTGTGAGAGAAGGGGGGCATGAGAATATCTTCCATATCAAAGTCTCCCTTTCACAAAATTAGTACACAAAGGTACAGGAAAGCACTGTCAGTTTTGACAAAGTAAAAACCCTGCTGGTTTATCAGAGAAAATATCTCATTACATTGATACAGTTTTATTTTTATATTAGATTTTCCCAATTTAGCATCTAAGAGTACTTGGATAAATAACCCATGAAAGGCCAAACACTGGCCAGGGACGGCCAGGGACAATGCTTGGTTAACGATGTATAACCGATACTATATATACAGTATACTAAAGGCAAACAACTAAAGAACCCCCCTAACCATTCAACATAATGGAAATCATCAAGACATTTCAGTTATTTATTCTAAATAAGAGATGTGCACGTTTCCATTTTGCTTATATACAAATAATATAGGAAGATGTGATAGGCGTGCTTAATTCTTGCTTGTACAGAACAGAAAGACTCCTGACATTAGTTTGTTCATAACCTTATGAATGGCAGGGGTTTCTGAAAGGCATACCTGTGCATTGCCACAGTACCATACGTTTGTATAACAGAGGATTGAATAGTGTAGGTGTAGGGAAGGGTGCATTGTCTATACAGATGTAGCCAGACTTGGTGCCGCGATTTACACTGCTGTGGTGCAGCTGGAGTGCGTCCGCATTGTGGCTACAGCTCTCGAAGCCACAGGGACAGTAAGTTTCCCAGGAGGAATAACTCTGCCAGGTTTCAATGCCTTTGAATGGGATCCCGCAGCGTTAATTTTCTTGGACCATCTGCCGGGAGAGAAAAGGGATCCTCACATTTCCGATGGCCAGCACAGCTCCCTGTCTGCTGTTGCGGCATCTCTCTGGTGGGTCTGTCACTGAAGGTAAGCAGGGCTGTAGTTCCTTCCCCGTTCTTGATGTAGTTGCCCTTATATGGGGCTCTACAGCATGAGGGTGTCGGTATCGCCATATAAGGGCATCTACATCATGAAGGGGGCTGGACTGTGTTTCCTGTCCAGCCCAGATGCCTTATCGCCTCTCCCTCATGATGTAGAGCTCCATATAAGGGCACCTACATCATCAAGAGGGAGGGAACTACAGCCCTGCTTACCTTAAATGCGCGGGGAGACACAGATCCTGGCAGAGAGAGGCAGAGATGGCAGATAAAGACCCGCACAGCTCATCTGAAATGTGAGTACGGGTTTCTCTCCCTGCAGGGTGGGCCCATACAGCGAAGGGTTAACGTTGCAGGTCCCATTCAAAAAGATGAAACCCCACAGCGTTAATCCTTCTGAGCTGCAAGACTTGCTGGGGGCGCTGCGGAGGGGCCGCAGGTGGAAGCATTTGTCTCCACGGCAGCAAGCACAGAAAGTCTGGCTACATCTGTAACTGACATAAGACAGAAAAGCCCAATGCTACATCCAATGTGACAAAAATACACAGTGAAATACTTATATATTCTCTTAAAAAAGGGTAATTTAGTTAAACCATTTGGCCAAAGCATTAGAAGCCTGCAAGTAGTCTGTTATTGAATTGTTTCTCATACAGCTGTTAACTCCCTTACTTTGTTTCTCATTTGACTCACAGGGGATGATTGCCCTGAAAACAGCGTGTATAACGATTGTGCCTCGCCCTGCTATCAACCTCCCACCTGTGGCAAACCTGTAGTACGCTTTCCTGCGAAATCGAAATGCATGACAGTTTGTGTTAAGGGCTGCTACTGTAAAGCAGGCTACCTGCGTAACAGGACTGGAGCCTGCGTTCTCCCAAAAAATTGCTAATTGATACTGCTCCTTTAGTAAATCTCATAGCAAAACGTGGTGTTTCTTTTGTTTCTTTATTTTGCCCACCTGTCTCCCTTTTCCTCATCTGAGTTGATTTAATCAAACACTCTCTGTTTAGTTCAGATGCTTTCTTTAGTGAATAGTCAATTGCGGCCGGATTATAATTATGTTTCTTAAAGCGTTCCTTTAGAACATTTGCATTGGAATTGAAATCCATATCCCTTGAACAATTTCTTCGTACCCCTTGGAGGGTAATATTATTGATCCATTGTTGATGATGACTACTGGATGCCTCCATATATCTATTATAATCTACGTTCTTTCTGAATAATTTAGTATGGATTTCTCCAATCCCAGTCTGGAAAAGTTCTAAATCTAAAAATTCTATTTTAACCTTTTTCATACAGTAAGTCACTGTAATCCAAATTCCATATTTCTGAGGGTACTCAAAAATTCCTAAAAGAAGAAATAAACTGCTCGCCTATGTGTGTTCTAAGTCCTATGGATGATAAGGTAGGTGCAAGGGAGGTAAAATATATATACAGCAGAGAGAACTCAAAAGAGAAATGAGTGCAAAGCACCCCAATAGTATGCACTCGTTACATAGGTAATAATAAGATACTCCTAATTGCCAAAATACTCAGATCCCTACCAGGATATTGAGAGCGACGAAAAAGCAAAAAAAGTTTATTACATCAACCATATTACACTAGTTTTAAAATTATTGTTAAAATCCCCACAAAGGAGCGGGGGAGAGGAAAAGGGGGGGGAGGTATCGGCTGACTGAATTTTTACAGTAGTGTCCGTAGTCCGAGAAATCCCTTTCCTCCCCTGCGGTCACTATAGTGCTGCGGTGTCAGCTATCAATAATGATATAATCAAAATGCGTAAATGCAAATGGATATTGATCCCAAGTCAACAACGTCAGCAATATGTAATAGTGCAATGTTGTCATCCAAATAGAGTTACAGCAAACCCAAAACAAATACAGTTCATAAGCTGACATATACCAAAACTCACCAATCCTAGACTAGTGGCTAGTGGTATCAATAGGACTTAGAGAATACACACTTTTTTCCTGCACATAAATTACCACCTAGTTACAGTGGCGACCAACTTTATTCTAACTCGGCTAGTTCCGCGAATTTCAGAATATCCAGGTGATGTGCGGTTTTGTGTCGTTTTCGCCCGGAGTGTATTGCGTTATTTTCTCGCCCGTGATTTAAGCATTTTATTCCAGCTGTCTGCAATACTGCAATGCCGTGTAAAAACGCATGGGGGCGTTTGCGAGCTGTTGTCTTTAAAGCCGTCCCCTATAACCCCTAACATACAGTACTATACACATACAGTACTGTATTTGCACATCAATGATACTATGGGCCAGCGGGGGCGAGATGTGTATGCAGCAGAGAGAGATCCGCTGCTCTCTCTGCGCAAACATCGGCACATTAAAAATGATTTAAAATACATTTTTATTCATAGTGTAGATGTGCAGGGGGTCTCCGGAGCTGAACCGTGTTGGTTTCAGGTCCGGGGACCCTCTGCTTCCCGAGATACAGGCCCCTTTATGAGGTGCCAGTATCCCTCTGCATTTAAAGGTCCCGATCACGTGACCGCGGCATGTAAACCAAGCAGAGGGATACCGGCACCCCCTAAAGGGGTCTGTATCTCAGGGAGCAGGGGGTCCCCGGACCTAAAACCACAGCGGTTCAGCTCCGGAGACCCTCTGCACATCTACAGTATGAATAAAACACATATATAAAGAAACACTCGTTCCTTACCTTTGCGGCTATCTGCTATGGTAACGAAGCAGCATGAATGTATTTTTAATAATATTGTACAGTGAGCAGGGGGTTCCCTGAGCCAGAAATCAAAGCTCAGGGGACCCCCTGCTCCTGCACAATATTATTAAAAATACAGAAATGCTGCTTCATTACCATAGCTGATAGCCGCTAAGGCAATGAAGGGGTTAACCCACCGTGCCTGCTTTATTGTGGGTAGCGGGGGTGGGCGAAGGGGGTATTTGGCCCTTGGTGTGAGTTTAGGACTTGCGGGGGGGTTGCGGGTGCACTTAACCCCTTCACGACCGTAGCAGTTAATACCGCTACGGTCATGAAGGGGTTAACCCCTCAGGCTACCCCCGCACAAGCCCTAAACAACCACCATTGTGGCTAATACCCCCTTCACCCACCCCCGCTACACACAATAAAAAAAATTCACACACAGCAGCCGCCCCCCAAAAAAATAAATCAATCTAAATAAATAAATAAATAAATGACTATAAATAAATACATTTAAAATACATTTTTATTCATAGTGTAGATGTGCAGGGGGTCTCCGGAGCTGAACCGTGTTGGTTTCAGGTCCGGGGACCCTCTGCTTCCCGAGATACAGGCCCCTTTATGAGGTGCCGGTATCCCTCTGCATTTAAAGGTCCCGATCACGTGACCTCGGCATGTAAACCAAGCAGAGGGGTACCGGCACCCCCTAAAGGGGTCTGTATCTCGGGGAGCAGGGGGTCCCTGGACCTAAATCCACAGCGGTTCAGCTCCGGAGACCCTCTGCACATCTACAGTATAAATAAAACACACACATCAATAAAGAATCGTTCCTTACCTTGCGGCTATCTGCTATGGTAACGAAGCAGCATGAATATATTTTTAATAATATTGTACAGTGAGCAGGGGGTTCCCTGAGCCACAAATCAAAGCTCCTGCACAATATTATTAAAATACAGAAATGCTGCTTCATTACCATAGCTGATAGCCGCTAAGGCAATGAAGGGTTAAGGCAGAATAGCATGTTTATTGGGGACATTTGCCCCCAATAAACATGGCAATAAACAACATACAGTACACTACACCCCCTGTGTATTTAAAATAAATAAACAACAATAAATACATTAAATACATATTTTTAATGTGTGTGTTAAACCTCCCTGCCTTGACTGTAATCTATGTAAAGCCCCCTCCCCCTATTGTGTCTGTTAAGATTCCCTGCCTTGACTAATCTGTGTAAAGCCCCCTCCCCCTATTGTGTCGGTTTAATCTCCCTGGCCTGTGTTTCTTTGAGTGCAGTGTATGTAAATGTGGGGAGGGGGAGGGGGATCCCGATGTCCATACACTATAATGCAGCGTCTCACTGCCAATGACCCACCCGTGAGGCCTAACCACCCTCACCCACAACCCACAAGGGAGGCCTACCCACATACCGTTGCCCACCCCCCTCCACCGCCCCATCCTGCCCATGGCCCCTCCGCTGCTGCAAAACAGAGACAAAAATTAAAACATCCAAAGTAATGTCCCCTAACCCCTTAATCACCATAGCGGTTATTAACCGCTAAGTCATTAAGGGGTTAACCCACCCTCACCCACCACTCGGGATGCCTACATACCCTCCCACACTAACCCCCCACCCCGTCAGGCCTAACCACCCTCACCCACTACCCACAAGGCAGGCCTACCCACATACCGTTGGGGAAACCCCCCCACCCCAGTTCCCACAATAAAAACAATACACCGGCCCACAATAAACATCATTATATTTATTAAATACGTTACCCACCCCCTGTGCCCCCCCATAAATACAAGATTTATCCATTTACAAACAGGGTTCATAACGCAGGCCCACGCGAGTCCCCGGTGGGCTGGCGGGGCACCTGACAGACCTACAGGGTACCAGCAGCCCTTTTTAAACAGGTTCTGGAGGCCTGCTGGTGGTTTAACACACACATTAAAAATATGTATTTAATGTATTTATTGTTGTTTATTTATTTTAAATACACAGGGTGTAGTGTACTGTATGTTGTTTATTGCAATGTTTATTGGGGGCAAATGACCCCAATAAATATGCTATTCTGCCTTAACCCTTCATTGCCTTAGCGGCTATCAGCTATGGTAATGAAGCAGCATTTCTGTATTTTAATAATATTGTGCAGGAGCTTTGATTTGTGGCTCAGGGAACCCCCTGCTCACTGTACAATATTATTAAAAATATATTCATGCTGCTGCGTTACCATAGCAGATAGCCGCAAAGGTAAGGAACGATTCTTTATTGATGTGTGTGTTTTATTTATATTGTAGATGTGCAGAGTGTCTCCGGAGCTGAACCGCTGTGGATTTAGGTCCAGGGACCCCCTGCTCCCCGAGATACAGACCCCTTTAGGGGGTGCCGGTATCCCTCTGCTTGGTTTACATGCCGCGGTCACGTGATCGGGACCTTTAAATGCAGAGGGATACCGGCACCTCATAAAGGGGCCTGAATCTCGGGAAGCAGAGGGTCCCCGGACCTGAAACCAACGTGGTTCAGCTCCGGAGACCCCCTGCACATCTACACTATGAATAAAAATGTATTTTAAATCATTTTTAATGTGCCGATGTTTGCGCAGAGAGATCAGCGGATCTCTCTCTGCTGCAAACACATCTCGCCCCCGCCGACTCACAGTATCATTGATGTGCAGTACTGTATGTTAGGGGTTATAGGGGTTGTTTTTATACAGTATATATAAATATATATATATATATATATATATATATATATATATATATATATATATATATATTATATATATATATATATACTGCATTACAATTCATGAATTTATGCCATCTGGCGGACACGCGAAGCATTGCAGCCTATTAAATCCTGAACCATTATCAATTAACACATCAGCCACGCGTCAGCCGGGCATGACCCGTGGCTGGGAACGCAAAAGGAATGCGGCATGCTCCAGGTGAACAGCGTCGCATTCCAGGAACAAGCCAGGGACGAACCGGTGATTTGTTAGAATAAAGTCTGCCGCAGCAGTAGTGAAATTGCCCGCATAGGAATAAAATTGGGCAGTACAGGGTAACACAATGTCCAGAGTGTATAAAAATCCTTCTACTGCTAGTATGTGACTGCTACTGTTTAACCATAGAGTTCAAGTAACACTTTTACTATCAATATATTGCTGTTATTATGTAACCAAACAGTCCTGCAATTTAACTGTTCGTAACAGAGGATCCACGTGTAAAATACATAAACAGAGTAGCCATATAAGTCATAGCCATACGCTGGAGGCAGTGCCCGCGCAGGTAAGGGTTGCAGCGATAATTTTAAAACTATTTAGTGTAATATGATTGATGTAATAAACTTTTTTTGTTTGTTTTTTCGTCGCTCTCAATATCCTGGTAGGGATCTGAGTATTTTGGCAATTAGGAGTATCTTATTATTACCTAGGTAACGAGTGCATACTATTGGGGTGCTTCTCTGCTGAACTCAAAAATTCCTCGAGTTTCTAAATCCCATTTCCAAATAAAAATTATATCATCTCATTTTTACAGTTTTTCTCCAACATACATGAGAGTTTGGGAGTACTCTCGATGAAGAAGCACTCACCCTGATTTGGACGATTAGGCTTTTTTATCTTGATCAATTACGATTGGTAATTTTTATTATCGGTAATAAATTTTGTTTAGTTATGCACCCTAACAAAAAAGGCTATGAGAACCTTGTGTGGTGGAGTGGATTAGATATAATTGGTCTACTTGTTACTGCCTGAGGGCTCCTTTCCTCCATGCTTATGCTACCAATTACTAGTATCAGCTTGTGCTGGGGCAGCCCCAACAGCCTCTTCACCATCATCGCTATTACATAGTACATCCATCATCAGTGCATTATCATGATGACCTTCACCCCCAAAACCCTCTGAGGCACCTGATCGACTATCAGCAATTGAGCCACCCCTCCTTCTCAAAGCTGAGCTACTCCATGAGCCCTTCTCAGAATTCACACTTCTTTGCCATGTAGCCATATGATGATGGCTCATGTACCCTACAAGCACAGAAGTACCCAGATAAGTCCCTGCTTTCCCTAGCCTCACAATGGCATGGATGACGAAACAGGTTGAAGCACTGACTTAAAGACCAAGTGGTTCTAGATTTGATGACAGGGGGATAGATATTGCTGCTGATGGCCTACGTGGCATTCTAGAAGCCGTCCTGCTCCTTGTGCTCTGTTGTACCCGCCACCCAAACATATTTATCATCATCATCATCATGATACTCCTGCTCCTCCTTAACAGTTTTATGTTGTGTAATAATGTGTGTGGCTGATGAGGCTAATAAGATTTTCTAGCCTCTTCCCCCAGTGCCACTACATCTATGCAGCAGCCAGCGGGGACAAGCCTAAGATCTATCCATTTTGAATGTGACTGAAATGTTCTTGAGCCAGGGCGAAACGGCTTAAACACACAGGGCACAGGGGATTTTTCTCCCAGCATTCTTTTTCTCGCCTAACTTTCTCCCAGAAGACTGTACCCATCGCACCTCACACCTACATCGTCTCCCTCACCCTGACGCTGCAAAAAGACCAGCGAGAATGGTTCATATTGAAATTACACAAATTAAAGCAGTTTTCCAGTTAAAGCCAAGAAATATGCAATAGCTGTCTCACAAAGCTTCTTCCAGTTGGCTTCTAGTTAAAATGTAAGTGTTTTTACAGTAGAGCAGCCGGCAACAAAGGGCACCATAAAATATGGTGACAGCAAAATGTAAGTGTCAAAATACAGGGGGGGGAAAAACAATCATAACTTATTCTCTACACAACATAAGATCAGTCATGATTTCGAACCTATTCTTTATTGGACCACACTACTCTATGTCATGTTTCCCATCATGGATTACCCTGCCACCCCATGTGTTTACTTGTATAACTCCTGACCAACACACTATTGCATTCCACTCTAAAGGAGATGTGTAGTAAGAGAAGTGAATCTCAAATAAAGACATGACTCTAAAATTGAAATAACATTTACTTATTTTTACACGAGAAGTTTTTTTCACTCATAGGAGAAGCCCAGGCCTCATATCAGGGTCTCCCAGCAGATCAGGCAATGGACTACCGCCAAGTAAAAGCTGCCATACTGGATCATTTAGGTCTGACCCCACAGACCTACCGACAGCAGTTCCAGAACATGAAGTACACCGCTAAGATGAGACCCCGGGTCCTCGCTCAGCGATTATTGGACTTGTGTGCACGCTGGATACAACCTGAGGAGAGCACTAAGGAGGCAATTCTGGACCAGGTGGTTTTGGAACAATTTCTACAAATAATACCCCCTTCCGCATGCTCATGGGTAAAACGGCACCCTGCTGAAACCCTAGCTTTAGCGGTCCGACTCGTGGAGAACTTCCTTGGGGCTGAGCAGCAGGTGAGTGTCCTGGACCCGACTCCACCGGCACTTGCGGACGCCCAAAGAGGGAGGTCGGATCAATGGGGAACCTACGGCCCGTCCATACGCAACCGCCAAGTCCAACGGAAGGAGCAGTCGTTCCAGCAAGGACGGAGTCCAAAGGCTGGTCAGTGCCGAGACCCTCATCTCCTTCCGGATGTCGGCTTGTCACAAAATGAGAGGAACTTCCGAGGACGTCGCCCACAGGACCCACCAGATGCCTGGTCTCCAGTAACCGGTCCAGCGGAGCGCTATCCACAGCCCCCTCCTGTGAGGGAACCCTCTCCATGTTCCGCCTGCGGAGAACAAGGCCACCGGTATGTGGACTGTCCACAGATGAATTGCTCATTCAGCAGAACTGTCTCCTCGGCTTTTACTGGGGAAAATTACAAGCCCTGACTACTTCCAGCCCTGATTGGGGGAAAAACTGTTCAGGCCCTTGTAGATTCGGGCTCTGGGAAAACTCTGGTCCTCCAGGAACTGTTACCGCCTAACGTGTGTTCTTTTGACTCCCCATGGAGCATAGAATGTATACACGGCGATGTAAAACGCTATCCGACGGCCAAAATCCAGCTACAGGTAAAAGGTCAGGAGGCTTACCTCGAAGTAGGAGTCGCTCCTTGGCTCCCTGCCCCCGTTGTGCTCGGTAGGGACTGGCCTTTCTTTTTGGACCTAATGGCTCCAGTCTTTCACGAGGAGCCTCCTTCTAGGGCTCAGGAGAAACCTGGCAAACTGTTCCCCTTCTCGGCAGACCTTTTTCCCAGTAGACACCGGGTTCAAAAGACTCGGAAGCAAAGACGCTTGGACAAACAGGACTGGTTGCAGAAATCTGGGTTTCAAGGTGACCATTCATCAGAGGTCACAAGTGATGGCTGGGGATGGCCAAAGGGAGGGGGATATGGGCCCTGGAGATTTACCAGACCTGTACCTCCCTGACTTTCGCCAGAAGCAAAGGGAAGACCCTGTCCTTGCTAGACAGTATGACAAGGTGGTGAAAATTGATGAACAGATTTTAGATGCACAGGGGGTGATAGTATTCCCCCATTTTGAGTTATCAAAGGATATCCTATATAGGGTGAATAGGCAGACACAAACAGGGGAGGTCACCAGACAGATATTGGTTCCCAAGGCATTTGTTAAATCTGTGTTCACTCTAGCCCATACTGTCCCTTGGGGTGGTCACCTGGGCAGGGATAAAACATTGGACCGTATTTCATCCCGATTCTATTGGCCAGGGATGCATAGTGATATTGCTAAGCTATGTGCAGCATGTCCGGAGTGCCAGCTAACTAGTCCAAAAGGACAAAAACCAGCCCCTTTGGTTCCTCTACCCTTGGTGTCAGTTCCCTTTGATAGGATTGGGGTAGACTTAGTAGGACCTCTAGAACCTTCTGCGAAAGGACACAGGTTTATCCTTGTAATAGTTGACCATGCAACAAGGTATCCTGAGGCGTTCCCCCTGAGAACAGCAATGGCGAAGCAAGTAGCCAACAAGTTGTTGGAACTGTTCTCACGGGTTGGACTTCCCCAGGTTAAGTTGACAGACCAAGGTACAAATTTCATGGTTAAACTGATGCAGGATGTCTTAAAGTTACTAGAGGTCAAGTCTGTTCGGACATCGGTCTACCATCCACAGATTGACGGATTGGTGGAAAGATTTAACCGAACTCTAAAAGGGATGCTGAGGAAATTTGTAGATTCAGAGAAGAGAGCCTGGGATGAACTTCTCCCTTTTCTGCTGTTTGCAGTGCGGGAAGTTCCCCAGGCCTCTACTGGATTCTCTCCATTCGAATTGCTCTATGGCCGCCAACCCCGGGGTATCCTAGACCTCCTAAAGGAGTCCTTGGAGGAACAGCAGTCCCCTTCTAAGAATACCCTGCAATATGTACTAGACCTTAGGAAGCACCTAGATGTGGTCGGCCATTTTGCCAGGGAGAATCTTAGATCAGCCCAGGACAGTCAGGAGAGACATTACAATCAGAATGCTGGCATGAGAGTGTATCACCCAGGAGACCAGGTGATGTTATTATTACCCAGTTGCGAGAGTAAACTCCTGGCCAAATGGCAGGGCAGTTCGAAGTACTCCGCCGTACGGGTGATGTGGATTACGAGATCGCTCAACCAGGGTCCAGGAAGGGTAAACAAATTTACCATGTGAACTTGCTGAAACCCTGGAAGATGCAGCGGTCTCTATTCATCCACCCGGTGGAGGAGGAAACGGACTTGGGTCCTCAGCCTCCACGGGAGAACATCGTGAGTGACGATAAAATCCCAATGGGTAAACAGTTGTCCTCAGAACAAAAAGGGGACTTGTTAGCAATAATTACACAATTCCATGATGTTTTTTCTGACTTACCAGGACAAACTAACTTAATTTCCCATGCAATCGAGACAACACCTGGGGTAAAAGTACGTTCCCATCCTTATAGGTTGCCTGAAAGTCGTAGGGCTCTGGTAGAGAAGGAGGTACAAGAAATGTTACACTTAGGAGTGATTGAGGAATCATGCAGTGAGTGGTGTAGTCCACTAATTATGGTCCCTAAACCCGATGGGAAGGTAAAATTTTGTGTGGACCTCCGAAAGGTCAATGCGGTATCCAAGTTTGACGCATATCCGATGCCAAGGGTGGACGAATTAATTGACGCCCTTGGTAACGTGGAATATATATCCACACTGGGCTTGACAAAAGGATACTGGCAAATACCCTTAGAGGAAAAGTCCAAATGCAAAACAGCCTTTGCCACTCCCATGGGTTTATACCAGTTTGTGACAATGCCAATTGGACTGCATGGAGCCCCAGCCACATTTCAGAGACTCATGGATAAGGTACTGAGGCCCATAGGAATTATGCCGCAGCCTACCTAGATGACATTGTCATTTATAGTAAACACTGGCGGGCCCATCTAAATTGGCTGAAAGCGGTCCTCAAATCTATAAGAGAGGCAGGGCTCACAGCCAACCCTAAGAAATGGGCTCTGGGTAAGGTGGAAACCAAATACTTAGGGTATGCAGTGGGAGGTGGAAAAGTAAGGCCACTAGCCGACAAGGTAGTTGCCCTGAAAGAAGTTCCGACCCCCCAAACAAAAACACAGGTACACTCTCTGCTAGGTTTAGCAGGGTACTACCGGCGGTTCATCCCCAACTATTCGGAAGTGGCAGCCCCTTTAACGGACCTCACAAAAAAGTGTGCCCCTACACAAGTGGTGTGGTCAAGGGATTGTCAGAGAGCCTTTGAGGACATAAAAAGGTGTCTATCAGAGGGTCCCATCCTTAGAAGCCCAGATTTCAAACGCCCTTTTATAGTGGAAACATATGCATCAGAGATAGGGCTTGGGGCAGTGTTGACACAACAGTTTGAGGGAGTTGAACATCCTATCCTTTTCCGGAGTAGGAAATTGTTCCCAAGGGAAAAAAACTACTCAGTGATTGAGAAAGAGTGCCTCGCAGTAAAGAGGGCGATCGAGGCTTTGAGGCATTACCTGGCAGGAGTCCATTTTACTTTGGTGACGGATCATGCTCCACAGAAGTGGTTAAATAGTATGAAGATTCCAATGCTAGATTGACTAGGTGGTATATGGCCCTCCAACCCATCTCATTTGAGATTCAGCATAGGCCGGGAAAAGAGAACGCAAATGCTGACTTCTTTTCCAGAGAAGGGGTGGATGGTCAGGCTTCAGCCGTGCGTAGCCCCAGCCACACACTAACAGGGGAGGAATGTGACAGGGTAAATAAAAGCCACCAGCTATATGCCTGGAAAACCTATGTCTAGTCTGCAGTGCAGCACTGACTAGGTTAACTTCAGCTGGGAATCTCAGGACAATTCGTTGGAACCCAGCTGCCTAATCAAGGTGTGTTAAAACCCAGGCTGTAGACACATGGAAGCTGGCTGTTGAGGAGAGAGGAGGAAGCTACTGAAGAGATTACTGCTTTAAGGTCTGTTAACAAAGTAGATGAATAATGAACTGTCTGTCTCCTGCATAGAAAAGGGTAACTGCCTGATTTATACACTGTCTGCTAAAGAGAAACTGTTTTGTTTTGTCTGCTGAAGAAAAGCCATTTTTCTTTTGTTGCTGATGAAAAGCTATTTTTGTTTTGTGTGCTGTATATCTTTTAAGGCTAAATAAATAAGCCTTGTCAAGAAACCTGCGTGTGTAGTTGCATGTACCCTGCAACAATATATAATATATATAGTGGGTAGATGACACAAACCCTCCATAGCAAAGCATATAGCAAATAGAAATATTACTGTATGCTCTTTTGCATGTCTTAGACAGGTCTGCAACCCCACCTTTCACCATTATCACCCAACACCCAGCACTTCCACTGCAGCAAGGGATTCTGGGAAATGACATGCAAATGAGCACACAGTGCCACCTTTTGCTGCAAACCCGTAAACATGGCCTATAGGGAACTATATATATATATATATATATATATATATATATATATATATATATATATATATATATATATCTGCAAAAAACAAGAAAAAACAGGTGCACTCCTAGTGTATTAAAGTATAAAAATAATTTATAGGACTGAAACATCTAAACAACGCACTCACAAACAGAGTTCAATATAAAGCATGTATGAGATATACTCAATCGCCAGAGAGCTGTGAGGATCCACGCCAAACGTTCCGTTGGTAACAAGGTGGCGCCTCTGCTTTATCCAGTGGTTCAACAGGATGTGTGGGTAATCTGGAGGCCGGATGGTGTCATCACTCTGTGTCCCACAGAAAGACTTCCCCCAGCAACAACTCCTTCTGTTGTTACTTCTCACCACAGGAACTTACAGACAATCACAGTTCAATGAAAAATTGGCAGTCCATTCACCGCTCTCAACAGCCACAAATTGGCTCTCTGTTCGTGGGTAATAAAATCAGCTGCTACACTCGCCGCTCTAGGAAACGCCCTACGCGTTTCGTCACACGCAACAAACTGATTACTGTATATACAATATGTAGGGTAAAAACAAAATCCCCATTAAAAAGTGATAATCAGGTGCTATTGAGATGTGGGACAAAGTACTAATTATATTTTAGTACAGTGTAAACATTATTAAGAGGTATTGCTTGAGATTCCTGTCTGTGTTGCTAGCGGAGTCATATTGACCTTGTTACACTTAGACATAATTTGGCAGCAGCATCTACGACTATCCCCGAGAATAAGGAACATTGTGCAACAGTACTGAAATTATCACTGTGTTGTTTAACAACCTCATTGACTCTTCTGCCTAATTCTAGTTCCAAATGTTGACTAGTGCATTATTAAATATACAACACATTTAGATTGGACATATGATGCTCCCAATAGACAATTAATATATAATATCAGGGTGCAACCTACTACTAACCCTTTATCATTTTGAGTGCTGGCACCCATACTTTCCTGGAACCAGGGTCACGAATGATGTATGAATAGTTCCAGTAGGCTTAACTCATGCCTTCCCTCTTTCAAAGCACAACAAGTCCTTTAGTCTTTCTTAGTTTTATTGAGGAAAAATCACAGGAAGAAAGGTACTTGCATATGTAGTGTAGGTAGAGAGTGCTTCTCTGTCTGAAGTGCAGTGTATCAAGGATGAGGCAGTGTAAAACAGAAAGGCCTTACTGGGGTAAATAGCAGACAGGTACTCACTCAGAGTCCAGGGTGAAAAGGAAGTGAGGAGCAAGGGTCACACTAGAAGGGAAGTGAGACTATACTACTGTAACTGTCAGCAAGGACAGGGGGGTAGTAATAGTCCACTCTCAGCTAGGAGAATAGGAGATTGCAGGCAACCAACACAGGCTGTGTAAACAACATGTAAAAATAATGTTGCCTATTCACATGAGGCTAGCTGCTGGGACAGGGAAAATAGCAGGCAGCTGAACTAGGGAGAAATGAATCCCATGAGCTGCAAAGGGAGACAGAGAATATGGAATCTGGTTCCAGGAAACATACCTACTATGCTGTATGCCTGGTCTGATGATTTAATTGTATTATAATTCTTCTCACTGTGTATATATTCTCTTTGCCTATATTTTATTTCATAGAATATTAAAAGTTGAGAATATACAACCTTATTATTACATTGGGTCTGATTGCATATTGGGTGGAGTCTTTTTCTCTATTTTGCAATTATCTCAGTATTACTCATTCCCCTTCTTTCACCTTCCCTGAATAACGTGGGCTATAGCAAGAGTTAACGCTGTGTTCTCTACTACTGTTTACAACACTGAAACTGGAACGTGCTTACACTACCTTCAAATATAACTATGGGCCCTGGTCCAAGTCAAGAGTTTTCCCCCACACACTTTCTTTCAGCCTTCCAAAGTGCACATTTCTTAGGTTGGCGGTAAGCTCTGTCCCTTTCAAATACCTTAGGACTGCTTTTAGCCTGTTTAGATGGGCCTGCCAGTGCTTACTATAAATGATGATGTCGTCTATGTAGGCTGCGGCATAATCCCTATGAGGTCTTAGAACCATATCTATGAGTTTATGGAATGTGGCCGGTGTTCCATGCAGGCCAAATGGCATCATCACGAACTGGTATAAACCCATGGGGGTTGTGAATGCAGTTTTACATTCAGAGCCCTTCTCTAAAGGTATTTAGAATTATCCTTTTGTGAGGTCAAGCGTAGATATAAATTCTGCCATACCAAGGGAGTCAATCAATTCGTCCACCAATGGCATCGGATACGCATCAAACCTGGATGCTGCATTTACCATTCAAACGTCCACACAAAACCTTACCTTACCATCTGGTTTAGGGACCATGACTACTTGATTACACCACTCTGCATGATTCCTCGATCACGCCCAGATTTAGCAGTTCTTTTAGCTCCTTCTCTACAAGAACGTTGTGGCTTTCAGGCAACCTGTAATGACGGGACCGTACTTTCACACGTAGTTCTGTCTCTATCATATGCAAAACTAAATCTGTCAGCCGTGGGAGATCAGAAAAAACATCCCCGAAACCTCTAACAAGTCCCTTCTTTGTCCAGAGGTTAACTGACTTCCCATAGAGATTTGGTTGCCATCAAAGGCGCTCCTGTGTGGAGGCTATGGGTCCAGATCTGTTTCCCCTTCCACAGGGTGAATGAACAGTGATCTCTGCACCTTCCAGGGTTTCAGTAAGTTTACATGGTAAATCTGTTTACCCTTCCTGGACCCTGGTTGAGAGATTTCATAATTCACCTTTCCCATGTGTCGGATTACTTCAAATAGGCCCTGCCATTTGGCTAGGAGTTTACTCTCACAAGAAGGTACTGTAAGAGCAACATCTCTTGATTGCCAGGTTGCAACACCTCTTGATTATCTTGCGCTTGTCTGAGATTCTCCCTTGCAAAATGGCCAACCATGTCTGGTCGGTTCCTAAGGTCTAATACATATTGAAAAGTATTGTTAAAAGGTGACTGCTGTTCCTCCCAGGACACCATTAGGAGTTCTAGGATACCCCGTGGTTGCTCAAATGGGGAGAACCCCATGGTGGCTTGGGGAACTTCCCACACTGTAAACAGCAGAAAGGGGAGAAGTTGATCCCAAACTCTCATATTTCCATAACATACTCTTTAGAGTTCGGTTAAACCTCTCTACCAATCCATCAGTCTGTGGATGGTAGAACAATGTCCGAACTCACTTGACCTCTAGTAATTTTAAGGCATACTGCATCAGTTTAGCCATAAAATTCATCCCATGAGCTGTTATCATTATCTGGGATGCCTGACCCATGAGAACAGCTCTAACAACATGTTTGCTACCTGCTTTGCAGTTGGTGTCCTCAGGCTAAACGCACCACAGTATCTTGTGGCATAGTCGACTAACACCAGAATAAACCTGTGTCCCTTCGCAGAGTGTTCTAGATGTCCTACCAGGTCTACCCCAATCCTTTCAAAGGGGACAAAGACCAAGGGTAGTGGAACCAAGGGTGCTGGCTTTTGTCCCTTCTGGCTGGTCAGCTGGCATTCAGGACATGGCTCAAGTCGTTTTGTGATATCATCAGGCACCCCTGTCCAGAAGAAGTGTGAAAAAATGTGGTTAATGGTTTTGTCTATACCGAAGTAGTCCCTCATGGGAGAGTATGGTCCAGGGTGAACACTGCTAGAACAATCACCTAAGGGACCAACATGTGTCCAGTGACCTCACCTGTGTGTGTATTCTTGTTCACCCTATAGAGACTATCATTCAAAAATAGCCAATGAGCAATTCAGGGTCCCCTCATGTCTCTCTCTCTGCTCTATCTCTTTCTCCTCTCTCTCTCTCTGCTCTCACTTTTCGCTCTCTCTGCTCTCACATTTTGCTCTCTCTCT
Organism: Ascaphus truei; assembly: GCF_040206685.1. Taxonomy (NCBI): domain Eukaryota; kingdom Metazoa; phylum Chordata; class Amphibia; order Anura; family Ascaphidae; genus Ascaphus; species Ascaphus truei. The sequence continues at coordinate 124,068,129 of NC_134488.1, forward strand.
GCTCTCACATTTTGCTCTCTCTCTGCTCTCTCTGCTCTCACATTTTGCTCTCTCTCTCTGCTCTCCTCTCTCTCTTTCCCTCATGTCTTTCTTTTCCCTCTTATGTATTTCTCTCTTGTACTTCATTTTATCTTGGTGTCTCTTCCTTCCTGTAACCTTTCCCTTTCTTGTCTGTTTTTACCCCTGTGCTTTAACCCCTCCCCTCCCTCTCACCTTTCCCAGTCCATCTTTAAGGCCTGGGACCCGCTGCGCCCGGGGGCGCGGGCGGCTGCACGGGCTTTCCCCACCAGCAGGGGAATCCTCCCGAGCCGCTACGGGATACAAGAGAATTGTAATCCCTAGCATTGACGCATCACGTGGTGTGGCTGTGAGCCAATGAGGAGGGGAGGCTTCGGGAGGAGGAGAGTGGGGAGGAGAGTGGGGAGGAGTGTGGAGGGAAAGCAGCGTGAGTGCCTGTCTGTGTGTGTGTCTGAGTGCCTATCTGTGTTTGTGTATGTGTGTGCCTGAATGCGTGAGTGTCTGCCTGTGTTTGTGTGTGTGTGTGTGTGTGTGTGTGTGTGTGTATGTGTGTGTGTGTGTGTGTGTGTGCATGAGTGTCAGCTGCAGCCCGAGCCGGGGGGGAGGGGGATTTTGACACATTAAAACAGACAAAACTTACAGTCCAAAATGACACTGCCAGCTCAGAAAATTGCCTTCTTTTGAAAGTACCTATAAGCATATTTACAACGGGTGAAGCAACCATTGTTTGGAATCAGCTGCTTTTGAGAAGGGGGCGGGGCTATCGCGGGTCCCTCCGCTTAAACCAAGGCCCCTCGGAGCGGGGCCTTAGCCTTAGGCTGCAGCTCCTGCTCCCTCTCCACGCTGCACTACTTGAGCCCCCCCCCCCTGACTTAGGCCCTGCCCACATATGGAGGCTCTGCAGAGGAAGGAATTTCCCCTCTGTCCTCCCTACTGCATCTCAGGGCCCCATCCCCTGGCCCAGGCTCCACCCACCTGCAGAGGAATGGATTTCCCTCTATGCTTTCTGCCCGCTTCAGGGAATTAATGTGCGGGCAGGAGCCGAAAGGGGGGGAGAGCGGGCCCCCAAGAGCACGGGTCCCCGGGCTTTGTACAGACTATAGCTATGCCCCTAGTGCAATTCCTACTTGTAACCTAGCCACCCGACCCTTTACCTGTAGCAGGATGTTGGCAGTCGGGTACCATTTTGTATCACCATGTATACATTCTAGGCTCCACAGGGAGTCATAATAAAGCATTTCAGGCGATAGAAGATCCCGGAAGACAAAGGTTTTTTCCAGAGCCCGAATCTACAAGGTCCTAGACTGACTTACCGCCAATAAGGACTGTAAGGAACTACGGTTTGCAGCTTTCTCTGGGTGACACTGTGGCGATGGTGCTGCAGAAGGAGCAATTTATCTGTGGCACTTCATAAGACGGTGTCTATGCTTCCCACAGGAGGAACATGGAGATGGCTCTCTCACAGTGGGTTGATGTGAATACTCCTCAGCTGAACTGCAGACTGGAGACCAAAACCCAGCAGTGTCTTGTGTGCGACATCCTCCGAAGTCCTCTCTTTGTTAGAGGTAACATATTGGTTTTCTTTGAGCCCAGTTAGTACAAAGACTCTCTTTGTTTTCAGAGATGATTTGAACCTGGGAAAAAGCAAAAGCCAAGAGGTAGCAGCACCGTGCACTAATTATATGTTCTCAAGCTACAGTATGGCACGTGTATTCCTCTCACTACACATGTTGTAATATACTGGATGGTGCAATAATCCAAGGACAGGTTGAAAACAACAGACTAGTTTGTTAAACACGTTCTGACTAGTCTGTTAAACACGTTCTGACTTGAGTCCCACGGAAGAATATGCTGAAATTAGCAAAAAATCTTAACTAGGTTTATTATATGAGTGGATTTTTAATTAATTGTTTTGGTTATCAACCAATTCTGTACTTGTGTTACTGTATATAAATTGGGACAGTCAAAATGATCTGTTCTACTGTTGTGCACCGTATGCCTTTTTAACATGTGTTACTTAATGGGGAGATGATTTGTAGTAATACCATTCAGGGGACCAAGATAGATGAAATTATAGGGGCAACTCGGCTTTTTGTGGTGCAGGAAAATCTCTTAAATTGCGCATTTGTGCGCCTATGCACTAACCTGATATCTCTCACCGTCAAAAAGAGATTATTTTTTTCTCTCATGATCCACAGAAATAGACTGCAGTAGATGTACAGATGTGAATAGTATATACTGAAAAAACCTGGAGTGAGCCCTAAAAAGACTCTGAGTAGGGTTTTTTCAGAATTCAGTTGCTATACTGTATATCAAATCAAAAATGCATTTGATGCAGCACAAATATTTAATTACATAGGTTCACAAGATTAATTATTTTCGCAATATGGTTATTATATATAATATGTCACGAATAATTTATATTTACTAATACTAGTTTTAAATAATAAAAAGAAACATAATTCTGTTTGAATTTAAATTGTATTAATCAGTTATTCAAAATTATAGGATGCATCAAAAATAATTTAAAACCATAAATAATCCATCATATGTATGAAGTATTCCTACAAATAAATAATTCGTAATATGTATGCAGTCTTCCTATATAGGACAACCATTTTTTGAGGGTTCGTTTTACTGTTTCAGTACTAAAATTGTGACCCACACACAAATCTCTTCTTCAAACATACTCTAAGTGGTTAAAGTGGAATGACCGACTGACTGCGTCAACTAGGATCCCCTGAGGAAGCTGTATAGCCAGCGAAATACATAGGGGTATTGGCCAGAGATTCAGGAACACAGAAGCCAGCACCAGGATCCAACCCTGGACGTGATGTAGTCTAATCCGGTAAAGGAGAGCGCAAACCCGACGGAGGACACCGAGAGCTGATCGGATACCTGTGTTGTCTCCAACAGCATTGTGAAAGGACAGATCAATTGTCCCTTAGAGTATCTCTATAAGCTTCAAAGGATATCCATTTGTGAGTGCTCCTATTCTGTTTTTATTCTGCATTAGTAAAACTGTTTTGCACTATACAGTATAGTGTATGTCCTCTTCATTTTCTGAGGCCTCTGTGATGTCTACATAGAACCAGAGGTCTACTGATTAATACCAGAAGGCTTAATTATCACCTATACTTGTGAGTGCATCAGCAACTTCCTTACAGTCACTTTTTTTTTGTACTAGACGCATTGCTATATTGTGTTTTCTTTTTCTTTTGACATATACCCTGAGATAATTTGTGTTCCTATTGAGCTTTTTGGAACAGTTTGTGGGACATTTGGGAAGTCCCTTTTATGGAGCAGCACTTCCAGGATGGGTTGTATAACTAGATAGCAATTACTCACTATTTGTTTAAAACGTTTATTCCCTGTTTTGTGCTGTGTGGAGTGATTTGCGCTTAAATGTTTGTTTCCCATTCTAGAGTCACATGGGCCGACTGGGATTTGACAGATGGTCACACAAATACATTAAGTTAAAACTGTTTTTCTATAGTGCCTAGAGATCAAATGTACAGTACTATAATCAAATAGTAAACAGTGATTATTATTCTGCTTTTAATGTTATTTTAAATATCCATGATGAGTTCAAATTGATAAAATAATTTTCCTATTAGTTCCTTATGGATCAGGCAGAAACGTAAGTTTTATTCCTGTTTGACTAAAAAGTGCACAGCTGTTTCTTATTTACAGCTTGCTCAAAGTATTTAGAATTATTTCACATTTGTTAGTTTACAATTGCTTAATTTTGCCTATAAAGTGGTCTTCTTACAAAAGACTTGCACGCAAAAGTTGTAGTTCCATAAATCTGATATTGACACGTTTCATTTTGACAAGACTAACAAAAGGTATATACGTCTCTCTCCAGTCATGTTGCTTAAGGTTTTTGGGCTCATTCTGTAAGCTGTGATAGTGCAGATAATGTGTATGGACTTTAAACATCTGCGCTATTACACTTTACAGAATATGCCCCTTAATATCTCATTCACACATTTCTTTAATATCACAGTTGTCATAAAAAATGTTTTAGAGATGGGGAAAAACCGGTTGAGTGTAATCAGCCCCTACCAGAAACATAAGCAGAACACTAGGACAAGTGCCCATCTCTAGATATTTCCCACCATATAAAACACACTCCACACGCAAAAAAAACCAAAGTGGACTAGTAGATATGTATAATGAACAAATATTAAAATATAACTTTTATTGTTCTTAGATGTAGAAGAATCAGGTGAAATAGATCAATTCTATTTTCAACGATTCCGGTGAATCAAAAGATATTGGTGTAGCCCTGCTTCCTAGCGAACGCAGGCCACTACCATATGCTGTATTACCTATAGGCTCACAGGGCCCGAGCCTCTGCCATGGAGAGCCTGGGGTACACGCAATATCTAGAACTTGGAGCAGTGCCTCCACCTGCGACAGCTTCCGCCCGAGGGGAAGTAGGTCTTCGCTGGACTTATATACAACACACCCACACACAGCGATATCCTTTAACCAATTAACTTTACTTGCATATACCATAGGGATTATACCAACAGGTGTCCCTCCCTAGAGGAGACACTATACTCGACGTCTCGTGAATGCTCACCCTCCCTTCTCCCTTCACCGGGTGATCCCACCTCGTGTTCAGTTCCCCTTGGGAATAGTTCCCCCACCCTCAAGTGAGTCAATGGATGTGTATGAGTGTGACTGCGCAGCCACTGTGTCCTGAATGAAGGATGGTACCGTTGGTGCACTTTTAGAATTACCTGCCGGGCACTCCAGTACCCGGTGTGGCTACAATCTTCACAAAGGATCAGCGAGGTGTAGATGACGTCAACCGTCGGTGTCTAGGGCGATCCCACCCAGACACGCTGCGGCACGATAGCGGGGTCTGCGCCTAGACCTCCCGCCAACTTAGAACTGTCCCAGCGGTAATAATATGGCAATAAGGGAACCGGAACCTGACTATGGCCAGTCCCTAGCTCTGCTTGTCTCTACGGGGACTCAGGGCCTAACTGGGCCTGCGGCATGCGGCCTACGTAGGGGGCGGTCTGCCTCCCCACACCGAAGCTCCTTCTCCTCTCCGACCAACTCTGAACACTCGTGCGCGCAACCACTTCCTTTTCCTCCTGGTTTCGAACCTTGTGGTGAAGGAAATTTAAACTAAAAGCATGTGATCAGCGCTCAAACCTAAAAACCTATACCTAAATATTAGCTAAAATAACCAGGTGCTCTATAAAAATAAAAATAAAAATAGTAAAGGGTCCCCTATAGGGAAAACCTTAATTATAATTCCTCACAACCTGTTATGGCAGGTTTGGGAATGGCTGCCTCACTTCTTCAGAGTCACGAAACGCGCGTAGGGTGGAGCTTGCTGTACGTGCTGCGACGTGCAGACCCTGTGGAAGGAAAGGAGGTTGATTGACGGGGAACGTCATCAGAGGTGGGAGTAGGCGCTCCGAGTCGCGGCCACGAAACGGGGAATCACGCCGGCTCCTGCCTCCTCCTGCAATCACTCGGCATCCTTACATGTGAAGCGGACGGCACGTTGTAGGACACGCATAGGGCATTCTGGCATGTGAGTGCATGTTTTTATGCCTGTCTTTTTTAATAATAAATGTTATAGTGTTACACTATTGGTGCCCCTTTTTGTTCCAAATCGGTATGGTGATGCTGATGCTGGAAGTGTAAATCGTGATACCAGCAGCAGGAATCAGTCGGAGCCAATCGTGTGGAGATTTAAAGAAATCTTTTGAGGCCCATTCTTATCTATTTTTAAGTAAGTAGATAGCAACGGTGGGGGTGTGGAACATTGACCATAGAGTACTGCGCAATTGTTGTTTCATTTGTACTTCCAGACAAGCGTCCAGTGTAAAAGAACGGGACATTGTGGACTGTAGATCTCTTCTATATCATCTTTTGATTCATGGGACTACTTCAATTCGTCAGGTTTATTATCTGATAGTGCGCCAGGGAATCACTGTTTGTGTTGTATCTGTGTTATTTGTCATATATCTCTCTGTGGTTTCGAACCTTATTGGACCCGCGGGGGCTGCTGGGACTCGTCGTGCGCACCTTCTTACCCTCGCTCTGCGCATGCGTAACCTCTGCTAGGCTAAGTTGGTGCTGGCGCCAACCACAACATGGCGGCTCCCTTGCACGGAACCTCCATTATCGGAGTGTTCCCTACTGCAACATTCCCAACCATACAACAAACGAGTGGAAAAAGGAGGTCCCGGCTACATCGGTAAAAATCATTCTAATGTCTGTCTCACCGTGAAGGCTCAAGTTCCACTGTTCTAACTCATGCACACTGTGGCTAGTGACCCTCACAATTTACATCTCTATGCTGTTACAAAAGCGAACACACACACACCTTCTTGACCAAGTATGAGAAAGCGCGCTGTGACGCGCGAAACGTACGTCGGGGTACGCGTGACGTCATCACGTTGACGTCCATGTGGCTTGTGGGAGTAGGCACGATCAGTTCCGATCACTTCCTGGAACTTCAGCTGCCGACACGCTAGCGATCAGGTTGTATATCACCTAACAGAGGGGTCTTCTACACTCCATTATTTACTGTAGCATGCCATTTATTATTTAATTTTGGTACGCAACCACACATACATACTGTGTGGATCTATGCAGCGTTGTGTCAGCCTATCCTTAGGCTTTGGACATTGATAGTTCTTTGCCTGCCTTCGTGCCTTTACACATTTGGGGATTTTATTATGCATTGTGTATGCATTTTTATGGTGTCTCGTCGATTTTAAACATTATTGATTAAAAGTTTTTTATTTTCATTTGAGTGTGACCTTTGCGGCTTACCCTAATAAGGGAATAGGCTATTCAGTGGCCTGCTTATAGATGACATTGTATCAGTAATGTCACCTACCTAGAGTGCAACTATAGGGGGCTTTATGTAATCATCTGATTATTTGTGTGTTGTTGCCAAGTATTAACATGTAAGTGCCATACTTTATACCTTAGAATTTCACATTTTATTATCAACACCCTATTATTGTCATCGTTTATTTGAAAAGCGCCAACATATTCTGTATCGCAGTACACTGGGGGTACAGAGATGTGATTATTGCATGAACAGTTGCATACACATATGCACAAACAGATACAGAGCGGTAATGAGGGCTCTTCTCGGGAGAGCTTACAGTCTATACTATATTTGTTTAATTTTTTCCTCTTTTTTCTTGTTTTTGCGTTTGAAGCTATTTTTGCACATCCTGTAAAGGGAGGGATGCACCTGTATTTGTACATAAACATCATCATACAATCACTGATCATTATGTTCCTCTGAAGGGACTTAATCATAGGGTGTTATATGTTCTCTTCATTCTGTCCATGATAAAAGCACTGGTTATTTGACTGCCCTGTACAGGGTAACACCCAGGGAAGCATTTGAAATAGACATTGGTCCCAGGTCTTTCCTCACGTCATTCCTTTATTCTGGACAACGCCCATAGATCCACATAATATAAATACTGCAGTTCAGAGTAGAAATCTCTAGCGGAAAGGAGGAATTATCCAGGTGTATCTTCTATACAGGTATGTACCATATTTTTGATGCAATGTCTGCAATGGGAACAAGGCAATATTACAGTACGTGATATATAAACTGGTAATTGTAGCTAATCAGGTAATTATTAAAGCTCCAAGTTCTCTGAGGTCTGTAAAAAATCTGCTCACCTCTAGTAACCATCGCTGCCTGTTAGGCTGCGCTTATAGTGCACGCAATGGCAACGCAACTTCGCGCTGAAACGAATCAATTTACTCTGTCGCAAGCGCTTATAGTAAGCGCGACGGCGACTGAACGACATCGCAACCAAAGATTTGGAAGCGGGTTATATTTGATTTTTCTGTGACAGCCTCTGAACCAATCACTGGCCTTGTCGCCAGCGACGTAGCTGAAAGTTAAAGTATAACTTTCGCTAGTGGTGATGGCGACGGGTGACGTCATCGGTCGCGTCGCCGTCACTATAAGTGCGGCCTTACTTGTGTGAGAAAAGAGCTGTTAGTTACAACTAGTTACAGTACATCTGTTCATAAATGTGTAAGAGGTGAACAACAAGTAACATGTTTGTTTGCTGAAAACCAATAACCAATTAAAGTAAATTGTGAGTATGTGAAAATAGTAATAAGTTCCAAGTACTATACCTAGACATACTGTAACCAGCAGATACTATGCAAGCAATACGTATCTCTAAAAATGTGATGAATGTGTCTAAATGGCCTGATCAATGATGGCAACTTGAAAAAACAGTATACAGGCATACCCCGGTTTAAGTACACTCACTTTAAGTACACTCGCGAGTAAGTACATCTCGCTCAATAGGCAAACGGCAGCTCGCGCACGTGCCAGTCAGCACGTCCTGAACAGCAATACCGGCTCCCTACCTGTACCAAAGCTGTGCGCAAGCGGGGAGACTATAGAGCCTGTTACAAATGCGTTATTTACATCAGTTATGCACATATGACATTTGCAGTACAGTACATGCATCGATAAGTGGGAAAAAGGTAGTGCTTCACTTTAAGTACATTTTCGCTTTACATACATGCTACGGTCCCATTGCGTACGTTAATGCGGGGTATGCCTGTACTGTATTTGCATAACTGGCCTGGGTACCCTTGTGTGTGTATATAGATGTGTATTACAAACGGTGTACTGGGAGCTGGTAAATGTATTTTACATTGTATACAATAAGGACCTGTATTTGGCATCTGTTACAGGATCATGATAGAGAGTCGTTATAGTACTTGGCAACATGATACAACTTATATGAAGGGAACTAGAGATGGAAAAGGAGATATTTTGATCTTCCAATGACCTATATATTTAGGGAACTTCTGTTAAGGACAAAATAGACAAATTACACATTTTTCCATCAATTATCAGGGAGCCTTCCTGATAACTATTGGGAATTAGCAAGTTGTTAACTACATTCTAATGATATTCCACTCACCATTGACTTTAGTTAGAATAGTATCAGGTCATCGAAATCAGTTTATTTAACGGGAAAAAAACCACCCATTTTATGTACAAACTCCACCGGAAATAGACAAACATGCAGTAAAACAGTTTGTAAGAAATGTTGCTTGGCTGTTATAACTTGACTGACTAACTGTGTCAGTTTATATAATTGCTTGATATTTAATTTACTGACTTTGTTAATTGCAAATACATATGTATTACCCACAAATCAGTTCTCTCTGTATCTGTATCCCTACTCCAAATGTAAATTCTCCCTTTATCTCATCCTAGCAAACTGATCAACCTGGGACTTATAATTAAAGATGGAATTTAGATTAATCATCCTGGTGCTGACATTGGGTGAGTATATTATTTTTTATATTACCAAGGACCCCATGTCATTGTATTTAATCACTTCTCACCTATATTTATTAATGGTATACAAAGACAGACCTTGTAATCCCATGCTGCAACTACTGCTATCACTCTTTGTATCGTTGCCAGTGTACAACACATTATGCTATTATAGACACTCTTCCCATCCCTGTAAAATTACCTACCAAATGTTGAAGCTGAAGTAGTTGTGTGTGAGGATGTATTCTATCAGTTTGGTAATTACATCAGCGCTGTATTTCTGATCCAGGGGAGATGTTGTAAGGAATTGCAGGCATGCCTCAATACCATCCTTGTGGGGGATGTTGCTGTAAAGGGATTCTACATCCATGGTAACTAGCAGTGTGTTGGATGGTAGTTGGTTGATGTTGTTAAGATTATTGAGTAAATCTGTGGTATCTTGTATGAAGCTGTTGGTGCTTCTGACTAAAGGTTTGAGGATATTCTCCACTAAGCCTGATATTTTTTCAGTGAGTGTATCCACACCTGTTATAATAGGTCTGCCGGGGTTTCCTGGTTTGTGGATTTTGGGAAGCATGTAGAAGATCCCAACTCCTGGGTTGTCAGGTATTAGTTGCTTCAATTGTGGTTGCAGGTGATTAGGGAATGTTTGAATGAGATTCATGAGTTGCTTTGTATATTCCTGGGTTGGATCATGCGTGAGTTTCTTGTAGTAGGTCTTGTCTGTGAGTTGTCTATTGCATCACTCATTTATTCTGCACTATATATATATATATACACACATATATATATATATATATATATATATATATATATATATATATATATATATATATATATAACAAAAACAAGGAACAAAGAGTAGCGCTATAAGTGTGATAAGTGAGTTCTAATGTAATGGTCAATAGGGCTAAACTATTAAATAATCAAATAGTGCTTATATAATATTATTAAATACAAATTAAAGCAATAAGAAAATTAGAATAATAAAACCATATAACGTGAATATCAGAGAACAAACCAGTCCAAATGATGGAAACAGATGAGAAAAAAAGTCCAGATACAGAGATTAATTGTCAGTCACAATGTGGAGTAGGCTGCTCCTTGGTTGATCTAGCCAGATCAGAAGAATCTAAAAAACAATGACAAAAAGAAGCGCCAGCTCTATGGCATAATATTGTTTGTAAAATTGACAATTTATTAAAAAGCAGAAAGTGGCCGCCAGGAATTGCACTCACTTCAAATAGTGAAAAAGCATTCAAGGGAGACAATCTGTAAACCAGCTGAGACTGTAGGAGGGTAGAAAGCCAGATATTGCTGTAGATATACACAAGCAGTATATCAGGATACTTATCCGTGGCTGGATGGAAGATGGTAGTCAGTGTAAGCAGGAGAGGGTGTGGTGTTAGGCAGGTAGCTGAAACACCATCCGGTGTAGTAGGAAGATATAAAGTTGTCAGCTACTTCACTCCATGTGCCTGACGTGAAATCCTAGTCCCAGCATTCAGACCTTAGAGCACCCAACTCCGCAATAACAACTCTGTTTTGCCCGGAAATATCCTCTACCTTTCTGCGTGTGTAATAAGAAATTGGCAGACCTCGACACAGCCTCAACCTGCATGATGATGTCAGTGCGTCAGTGCGTCACTACGTCACGACGTCCTCTAGTTTCGTCACGTGTGTGACTTTTTCAAAGGATCGAATATATGTATATATATATATATATATATATATATATATATATATACACACACATAGTTCATCTCTGGCCATAAGATGAATGAGCTGAAGGTGGCCATGCTCAAAGTTAATCTTAGAACGCCGAAAGAGAAATGGTTGCTGGAATACAAATGTATGCAACTGTTCGGGACACTTAGCGATGGCCTAAACCAAGACCACAGTTTCATGAGTCACTACTGACATGAGAGAACTCTCTTCCCATGAGTGCTAAAGGCCATGCCTATACATACTGCACTATATGTATGCACACACAGCTGTCTCTTACACATACAAATACTCTATGTAATTCCATCCCTATATACCAATAGGGACCACATAGTATCTACACACACTTTTAGTTTTGCTACAGCCTCTTACATTTCCACACCTACCCACACCATTGATATACACTCCCACTCCACACACACCTTTTGTAAAGCGCTGTATACACTGTGGGCTCTTTACACATTTATATTTACATACATACACACACACACACACACACACACACACACACACACACACACACACACACACACACACACACACACACACACACACACACTCTTACATCACTAACATTCAGGGAATATTTAACACCTCAAGTCATAAATCGCATACTACACAGGGTGGGTGTTAGGTTTCAGTCACAGATAACATTCCTACAGTATATGCATTGTTTTTAAGTTAATCTTTGCTTGCTTTATGCAAATGTACCATCGCCGGAAGAAGAGAACAGGGTATCTTGAAAGCTCGCACAAATAAAAGCATTTCGTTAGCCACAGACAGGTATCGTCTATTCATTTTTGATTATTAAAGCTCGGCTAACACGGTACCGATACCACGACATTATGTATATATATATACACATATACACACACACACACACACGTATGCATGTATATATATATATATATATATATAAATATATATATATATATATATATAAATAAATAATGCTGCTAGTATTTTATTCACAAACTTCATAATCTGAAGGTAAGGAGCTTCACTCCTCTTATTCATGTTTCCTTTTTGCTTTCACAGCAATTACACCTAAAGGATCTTTTGATCCAGGGATTAATGCTAAATTATATACTCTGTTTAGACAAAGCAGTGTGCCTAATTATTTATTCTAATACCAGGTCCTATAAGTATTGCAATGGGGAAAATGTGTAAAAATCCGTAACCCTTCCATTATCAGATGGGCTTGTAACGATGTGCTACAATGTAATGCTGGGCCCATCACAGAAAAGAGATTAAAGCTTTCATCCCAACCACTGCTTTAAAAAGTAGATATGAAGCAGGGGGTCTCCAGTGCTGAAACGCGATCATTTAATCTCCTGTGACCCTTTGATTACAGAGACACAAACTCTGAAGGTACTGCCGGTGCTTCATGATTGAGATTTAAACCTCCATATTGTTTACCCAGCTGGGGATGCTACCGGGAGGTTACTATCTCGGGAAGCAGGGGGTCTCCAGAGTTGAAATTAACGTGGTTCTGCTCTGGGGACCCCCTGCTTCCCACTTAGAAGAAGAAAAAACCCTACGAGGACCCACACGCTTAACTGAGTGTTATTCATTTTTGTAAAGCTCAAACCATCATTTAGATAATTGTCACAGGAATAAAGCAAAACAGAAACCTACACTGACAAAGATAAGGAACGCATCTAAAGTATATATCGCTGCATGATAATCTCCAGCAGTGATTAAATCAGTGCCTCAGACAGATTGCTGCAGTACTACAATGTGATTGCATACTGTATGGATCCCAATGTAATCTCTAGTTTAGGTTCTATATAAAATGTAACATTTCCATGTCTGCACATTTGATGCTGTGAGGCAGGCAGCAGACATGGATCCTAACACTCCTATTAGCTAACACCTGGGGGTTTAATTGGCCCACATAAGAGTTAAGGTAAAAATAGTGAGAGAGGCAGAATCTAATACTTTGTATTGTTATGTGAAATAATTGGTAGTTTTTACTCCCTAAAACCAAAGAGCTAATACAAAGCAAAATACCTTGATCCATTTGAGATGTGATGCACATTCTGATTTGAAGTTGATCTGAACAACGATTAAATATAAAAGGCATTACAGCTATTCCTGCAGATTGATACAATATCATTTTAAACATATATATTTTGCAGCTTAATACTATTAGTGTCACTGCACTTGGACTTCACTTCATGTAACTGCCATGCCGACTGGCAATACTAAGAGATTTATTTTCAACATTCCTCCTAAGTATAACAGAAAAGACCCAGTGATTGGCCTAGCTTTATCAGTCAGGTAAGAACCTGTGACAATGTTCTTTGCCTTTGGTCTTAAACTGTAGAGCAGGTTTTCACCTGATAGGTAAATACTAATGCACCGTGTCCACTCTTACAGATATACATTATGCAGAACAATAGCTACTAAACGCTTCAGTGCTTCTGTCAAACAGTATTGAAATGGTTGATATTAATATTTATAAATCTAATACAAAGTGTAGGACGCAGACACAAATGCACAAAGATTTGCAACATTAATTGCAAACATTTCTCCTGTTTTGCAGGTCTGCCATTCCTGCCGGTGAATGGACAAACAACCCCATCAACAAGTAAGCATATACTGTATAGTGAATAAGTGTATTTACACCATACCAATGCTGCAAACACAAGAATTCATGTGTCCGTGTGTAACAGGAAAATCAGCAAATATGGGTGCGGGATCACCTATGGAAAGTCACAATGTCATCTTCCTATGATGTTGCAGCTTTCTTTTTGCTGCCAGAGCAGAATGTCACATGGTGAGAGCACAAAGTGGTCCCACGTTAGGGGACGATGACACAGAGGGGAAGGAGCGCAGAATGACACACAGTCACAAATGACAGTGGATGAACACAAAGACAAACATACACCTGTCTGTGACTGTGGTGCCTCCCGAGGAGACCTAGACCTCCCACATTGAGCTCAGTGAGGAGGACAGAGGGACCGGCACCTGGAGGATGGGGGTGTAAGACCGGTGGAAGTGCAGCCCTGAGTGGGTAGACACTGCTGAGCTGCAGGAGGAGAGAGGTGCAGGCCAGAGACGGGAGAGGAAGGCAGGGCCGCTGACCGGGGGGACAGCTGGGACAAGTGTCCTGGGCTCGGTGGTGGGGGGGGCCCGGCGGCCGGACAAAGCAGTTGCTGCCGGGTTCAGTCTCTCCCCATCTGCAGGCCTCTTCATCTCTCTCTGTTCCACACGGGCCCTCTGATGTCAAGCCTCTCTGATGCTTGGCCCAGCCTCCGTCATGTGGCGGCATGAAGTCAGAGGGCCCGGCGTGGGACAGAGAGAGGAAGAGGCCTGCAGGTTGGAGTGCTGGGGCCCGGCAGGAACTGCTTTATCTGGCCGCCTGGCCCCCCAGCAGTCAAGGGTCCCTCCCGGCCCCTCCTGACAGTCACTGGCCCCTCCCTCTGCTGTCACCGGTCCCCTCAATGGCAGTCACCAGTCCCCCCCTGACAGTCACTGGTACCCCCTGGCAGTCACTGGTCTCCCCCCCCCCCCAGCTGTCACCCACCTCACCCGGCAGTCGCCAGCCTCACCCATCCAGCAGTCACCCCCATGAAATCACCAGTCCCCCTCCCCCTGGCAGTCACCCCCCAGCAGTCTCCGCCCCCCTCCCCCCCAACAGTCACTGGTCAGTCACCGGGCCTGGCCTGACCATCCCCAAGGTAAGTCTATTTTTTAATATGTATTTGGGTAGGAGTATTTTTATATGTATTGGTTTTTTAAAACTGTATGTATTCGGGTCTTTTTTATATGCATTGGGGCTATTTTTTAATGTGTATTGGGGGCTATTTTATATGTATTGGGGGCTTTTTAATATGCATTTTATATGTATTGCTTTTTTTATATGCATTGGGAGTCTTTTTTATATATGAATTTGTTTTTCATATATGTATGGGGCTTTATATGTTTTGGGTTTTTTCATATGTATTGGGGAGGTGGTTTTTTTTAAATGTATTTGGGGGTTTTATATTTTGGGGTGGTTGTTTGTATATATTTGGGGGGTTGAGATTTTTTTGTATGTATTTGGGGATGGGAAGTCTTTTGCATTGGGAGGTGTTTTTTTTTTAGGTATATATTTTGTGGGGGGAATTGTGCAAGAGGGGGAGAGAATGAGTGAGGAGGGGGATTGAGTGAGAGTGGGGTAATTGACAGAGGGGGGTGAGAGGAGAGAGGGGTGAGAGAGGGGGGTGAGTGAGGAAAAGAGGGAGACACAGGGGAGAGAAATACATGTGAGGCGGGGGAATTGAGTGAGAGTGGGGTCATTGAGGGAGGAAGAGTGAGAGGTGAGACAGAGGAGAGCGAAATAAATGAAAGAGGGAGGAAAATTGCAGGGGTTCGCGAGGTGTGAAGTGGGGCTCGCAACACTGCCGATGGAGGGGGGGCGGGCCCGGTAAGAACTGTAGTCCTGGGCCCCGGGAAATCTGTCGACGGCTTTGGAGGGAGGCAGGCTGAAAAGAGGAGCAGGCCCGAGTGTACTATTAAAAGCATTGTTTCCTTTGATAAATCCGGTGTAATTTTTGTGGTAAAAGCCGGAATAATTGATTGAATAACCCTCTACATTGCTGGAGAGGACTGTAACATATTTTGGCCCATGTTGCTAAGTGGTGCTATTCCAAAAAATACCTTCAAAGTTATTTACTAAAGTTTTCCAGGTCAAAAACTGGGGAAAATCTGTGCAAAATAATTGAACCGGATTTATCACGGGAAAGACTTTCGTTACTTTCAGTGGGATTCGTTTTCCTTGATAAATATGGCTCTGTTTTCACTGTCTTTGGCCTATTTTTGCAGCTATGAATCTTTAGCATATAGACCGACTTCTGTTGAAGGAAGAAACCTTACCATCCAATCAAGTGAATGGACCAATAAGGTGTCTTGTGGCACAGGAGGGGACAGTCCCTTATGGAATCGCACAGGCCCCTCTAGTGTTGAAGGGCATGAGATGAATTTCATATTGATAAATGCTCTGTATCGTGTTTCCAATGAGTGCTTTTAAAGTGTGTCTAACACTTCCTTTTTATTAACACCTTGCAGGTTGCGGACTGAACATGCATTATGACAAGTGTGGGTCCTTTTGCCCTTTGACTTGCAATACTTAGCGACAACCTCAAGTTTGTATCAAAGACTGCAATCCTGGATGCGTCTGTAATGATGGATTGGTGCTGCTTACTAACGGCTCCTCTATTTGTGTGGACAAAAAACAGTGCCCTGTTTGCAAAGGTAATACACAAATACTTCTGCAGATTTGTATTATTTAGATGGTATCATGGTCCTAAAGGTTCTGAGTTTGAAGCAGGGGAGCCTGGTTCAAGTCCCGGTGCCGGCTTCTTGTGACCTTGGGCAAGTCACTTTATCTCCCTGTGCCTCAGGCAATAAAAACATAGATTGTAAGCTCCACGGGGCAGGGAACTGTGTCTGCAAAATGTCTCTGTAAAGCGCTACGTAAAACTAGCAGCGCTATACAAGAACATGCTATTATTATTATAAGAAGGGATTTATAGGGGAACATACTATACTGTAGGTCATGCAGGCACCCCCAAAAATTAAGTGGCCCAGGTGGATTATCTCTGCAGGGTCCCTGCTTGTGAATCGGACCCCGCAGCATTAATCCTCCCGGGTCATCAGAAACTGATACAAACCTTTTAGATGAGCTGAGCAGCCATCTCTGTCTCCGTGTACCATGTATATAATGTATGTCCTGGAACAGGATTGTATATTTTCTGTATATTCCCTCTGTTCTCCCACTGCCAGCTCTCCCCAGGGAAGTTACATGTGTTTTCCCTGCTCTGACGCAGCCAGAGCTGTGTATCTTGCAACATAGTTGTTACTAGTTATCCCCTTTTACACAGCCTCTAATCAGTTGCCTTGGCAACCTACCAATACTCACGCTTGAGATTGGTTTAGTCCTCACCCCTGCTTTTTCTGTAATTTTGCTATGCCCCTTAGCCTGTTCTTGTCTGACAGGAACGTGTGCTCTAAGTGAGTAGACTCTTCCTCCATTAATCCCTCTGTAAAGGAAATGCTTTTTTACCTTCCCCTCAGAGAAGCACTCTCACATAGCAGAACACCTTCCTCTCATAAGGTCCTTCTCTGACAAGAGAAATCTGCCACTAATATCCTTATACAAGAACTTTTATATTTCTGTTAACTCCCCCAATAAAGTTGAAGAAAATAGAAGGACTTTATGTGCTTTTAAAAGGGGGCGAGTTAAACTACATGGACTTACTCACATTCTACCTGCCTGGGTCCAAAATAATGTATGCTAGTGCTGTGCATATAGAGCCTAGGTGGGCAACCTATTTTGCAATAATAAGAAAATAGCCACACCATGTAAAAATTGAGAAATTAGGATGCTCAATCAAACATTTAAAACAACACACACTGTTTGAAAACGTTTATTCAAAACATGTACACTTTGACTATTTCAGTTACAAGTGCCTGAGACGCAAATGATTAAAATTCTTCAAATTGAAAATGTAACACATTTTTAATGCGAAATTTGACAATCCTTGTTTCTGACAAGTTGCAGAAACATTGGCTGAATATCTGTACTCAATGCACATCTTATCTCCGCCTCCAAATTGACATCAACAATTTGAGATCTGTTTTTTGACGATGAATCCCATCGTAGAGAACGTCGATTCACACACCCACATTGATCCAAACATGGACAATCATTTTGAAATGCCCGATTTGGGAGATGGCTGTCAGTCAGAATTGAATTCCACATATCTGTAACTGAAGAATTCAGGTACATTCAAGTGTTCCAGACTGCGAAGAGAAACCAAATCCTCTTCTTGCCCACCCTTGTCCAAAGACAGAAGGGTGGAAATTTCTTTGCTTGAATTTGTAATATCAAAATGGAATGGATCATGCAAGAATTTAAATGCCATTTTGAAGTCATTGAAATCAGAAAAACGTGATTCAAATTTCTGGGGCAGGTTTTTTATCCAGTTTACGTAGAGTTGCCGCTTCACGTCGAGTAGACCACACTCCTCATTTTTTTCTTGAAATCTAGTCAGGTTTGCAAAATGGGTCAAATCGTCCGTCTGAGTTTGTACCAGAATGAGGTTCAGTTTTTACTTGAATTCTTGAATATGCTGTGCCAGCTCACATATTACTTTACCTTTTCCCTGCAGCTTCACGTTTAATTCAATTTAGTGAGCCATGATATCGCACAGGAAATGTAAATCACACTGCCATGAAGGGTTCTCAATGTCAGAACATTTTTCTATCTGACGTTTCTCAACAAGAAAATATTTAATTTGAGGAAGCAAATAGGTA
Organism: Ascaphus truei; assembly: GCF_040206685.1. Classification (NCBI taxonomy): domain Eukaryota; kingdom Metazoa; phylum Chordata; class Amphibia; order Anura; family Ascaphidae; genus Ascaphus; species Ascaphus truei. The sequence continues at coordinate 124,086,502 of NC_134488.1, forward strand.
AACCGTTCCAGAACTTTTCTCTGCTCAACCATCCCACATTTGCATAGTCAGTAAGATCCTCGAAATCACAATCACCGCATTCGTTCAAGGCCTCAACAAACTGTTGATGGATGAGGGAACTTCCACTTTCACAATCATGTCCATCAAAGTTTTCAACGTGTCGGTGCCGAGCATTTGAGCACACACAAATTCTCCTGATGCGGAATGCAATGGAAGGAGGGCATCATGTTTTTCACACCATTCTCACTCAAATGCTGCTTCCAACGAGAAACAAATCCTGATTTTCTTCCAATCATTGCTGGTGCCCCGTCCGTTGTAATAATAGCGAGTTTGATCAGATCTAGGTCACTTTTTTAAGCTTTTTTTGGCAAACTCCAATTAGCCACACTTTAATGGCCAATTAGCCACTTGTGGCTATTGACTACAGGGTTGCCCACCTCGGATATAGAGTATAAGACGTTGTTGCATCTGTGCTGTTACTGCACGTGCATTTCAGTGTACTTTACAATTAGTATTATGTTCGAGCATTGCCATTGCATCTATGTTTGTGACTGAATGGCAGGATATAGTGCCATATTTACTAAGGAGTGCCACTCCATAAGACACCTTGCATGCTAGAAGACACCTTATGGCCCCTTTCATGTGAATGGGTGATAAAGGCCAGTCCATAGTAATAGAGTAGCATTGCTTAGTAAATACAGCCTATAATGTATATCTGTATTGGGGAGGGAGATGTCCTACATTTGCCTGTGGTATATATGTTATGTTAGTGACAGGTATTCAGCTTTCTAACTTCCTTAACTCTGTTTTCCATTTTGCTGGCAGAGTTAGGATGTGAAGGAGATCACAGAGAGTATAAGAAGTGTGGCAGCTCCTGCCCTTTTACCTGTGCCAACCGTAACGAAAAGGCTGTAGCTTGCACTCGGATCTGTGTTCCAGGCTGTTTCTGCAAGGATAAGTACCTACCTAACAGCAGCGGTGATTGTGTCCATGTTAAAAACTGTTAATTCTCTTATGGGCAGCTGTGTGGATGTCATGAGACATACTAACTGGAAATGAATAAAAACAGCTTTGAATAAATGCAATATGTGTTAGTTTTGTAATTATAAATGACATATTATTCCTTCCTCCTCTGGGTTTCTTTCTTACTCCTGTTTAGTTAAACATACTGGACACCCAACAAGCTCCCATTGTTAAACTAAAAGACCATTTTACTCGATATTTATACATATACATTCAGGCACTGTACCGTGTATGAGTTTCACTGGATGTGCTAAAAACTGAGCTCTGTTTGTGTTTTATGTTCCGTCTCTGATTTTAAATATATCCTGTTTAGTTAATCAAGACACATTATGGGTTTCCCTCAGGCAACACAATATACAGTTCAACCCCTTTATAGCGCGATCTGTTACAACGCGATTCCGCTTAGAACGTGATGCAAGCGTGGCTCCCAATTTTCGTATTTATGAATACTTTACAACACGATTATTGGTATCTTAAATACATTAAAGTACAATTCATACAATTGTACATTATTTCTAACGCAATCTATTTATAACGCGATGTGATTCATTGGACCCCAAGAATATAAGGGGGTTGAGCTGTAATATGCTTTAAAGGTGCAATTCCCCATACTGCTCGGGTAAGCACCAGGCTATCCCCGCCATCTTCTCCAGCAAGGAATGTTAGAGCCACATCTCCCTGCAGGGGCTCAGCGCCCTGCTATAGGTGGAGATCCCTCTGCAGAGCATTCTCCCACTCCTCAAACAGAGGCCCAGAGAGGGGGATCATGAGTTCTAACATAGTGATCTGCTCCATAAACTGCCCTAAGCATGACCCTGCTCGTAGTGTCAAAATGTAACAGCAGCCAAAGAAACTGCCGCTCACAAATAAATGAAGATTACAAGGGGTGAGAGGTCTTCTACCATCTAAAGGTTATTTATGGCAGAAGTCTGGTTAGTAACCATTGGCCTAGATCTACAGAACTCTGTTATTCACTTAATGATTCGCTAACTCAGCGGTGCGCAAACTGGAGGGCATGAGATTTTTCTGGGGGGCGTGGGTAGTTGCAAAGGCCCCACGCTCTTCCCCAAGACATTTAAATTAAATGCTGGGAGACCGCGCGAGGCCTCGGCAACCTCTACTTACTGAGGTTCAGCCAGCTTCGGGACGCTTGACCAGGGCAACGTGGCGTAATTTAATTAAGGGAGGGGCGCAGGAATGGAGAGAGCAAGGCGGGGGGGGGGGGGGGGGGGTTGCAGCAAAATAAGTTTGCGCGCCCCCGTGCTAACTGACGTTAACACATTGGTAAGTGCTAACGGAGATCTTCGAATCTACAAATCTGTGCTAGTTAGGCCACACTTCAACGTGGAGTAAATCACATCCACACCATTGACGAAGCTTCACGTTACAGTATGTTACACATCAGCTTCACATAGCATGAGAGACAGATATCAATCTTAGACAGCGCTTATAGTGCCAGCGACAGCGACAGCGGTTGCAGGAAGTCACTTCAATTTGATTTTTCCAGCGTCCACAGTGTGACGTCGCTTTCGCCGGCACTATAAGCTCGGCCTTACAATAAGAAAGCAGTGGCTGCAGTAATTGTAACAATACTAACATCTGAAGATGCTGTATACATGAAAATCATATACATTGTATTATTTAATAAAATAGACTTTGAAGTACAGAACTAGGGCAGACTCAGTGGCCCCAAAACCGGTAGCACACTAGCCCCCCTCAGAGAACCGTCTTTGAAAGTCCCAGCTTCTAACACATTGTATATAGCAGGGGGGGCGCAAACTTTTTTCCCTGCGCCCCCTGCCGGCTGTACCCTCACCCCCGCTTACCTCGGCTCCGGCGTCATGACGTCACGTTGCCATAGCAAGTGACATCACATGACCTCACTGCGTCATATGACAAGACGTATTGCCATGGGGACGCGTGTAAGAAGCCGCTGGAGCCAAGGTAAGTAAAGGTTTACAGAGGCCCTGCAGCTCCCTTGGCACAATTTAAGTGCCTTTGGGAAGCATGTAGGGCCTCTGTAAACCCTTTTCCCCCCGCAGGTAGTCTCGCGCACCCCCTGGGGGTCGCGCCCCCCAGTTTGCACACCGCTGGTATAAAACATAATACCTTACAAACATTCAAGGTTAATAAAATATATTTTTACACTTTTCCTGGCTAAAATGTCTGTCTTTTTGGTGTTAGGGATAGAATGAAAACTTTAACTTTTAATCCTTGTATCCCTCTGCCCCTTTTACCTTTCTGGTCTGTGCTGAAGCAGCGACTCTTGGCGGTGAGCTGCAAGAACGTTTTCAGGGTAGGATTTTGACTGGAGCATTGTGCCTATATGTATCCGGATTCTGTCCTGATTCCCGGCTACATTATTGGGGCATCCAGAAACTCTGGAGCCCCGCTATTTAGACACAATCTGACAACACATTCTCCGCAAAACCCACCCTGAAACACTTAGCCATGCAATCTCTGCTTGCTGGCTTCCCTGGAAAGGCAAAATCATAAAAATTCTTAATTGTCACATATTTTACATACAATGCATGGTAGTACAAATACAACAGTCAGGCCCAAGAGCTGACACTCTAGGAACCCAAAACATGGATCAACCAAGTGGGCTTTACCTTTATTAGTGAGCCTTGTTACCCCCTCACCGTTACACCTCCCCCTCAAGATGAAGGCATGATTGCAGCCGCATAATCTGGTGGTTCAACTAGCCTGACACCTCTTGGGGCTTTTGGCTCACAAGGGATGTTTTGTCGGGAAAGCCCATCAGCGTTTCCGTGCTCGCTGCTTCTCTTGTGTTGGATAGAAAAGTAAAGGACCGGCCATATAGATAGGGCTGATATTTCTTCAGTGCCCAAACTATGGCCAAGCACTACTTTTCAATTAAGGCATAAGCCACTTTGCGAGGTAAAAGTTTCCTGCTCAGATACACCGCAGGATGATCACGCCCCCCCTCCCCTACTTGGCTGAGTACAGCACCAATACCATAGTCTGAGGCATAAGTCTGTACTAAATACGTGAAAAAGTTATCTGGTGCAGCCAGCATCGGAGCACTAGCCAGTGCTGCCTTCAGTGCCTGAAAAGCGTTCTCACAGGCAGGAGACCAGGCTACCAGAACTGGGAGTCGCTTCTGTGTTAAGTCAGTCAGAGATTTTGCATGGCACTATATTGAGGGACAAACTTCCTATAGGCCTGCGGTGCCTAAAAAAGCCATGACCAGCTTTTTGGTCCTAGGTACAGGCCACTGCACTATAGCTTCCACCTTAGCTGGTGCTGGCTTAAGGTGCCCTTCACCCACTCTATGCCCTAGGTACAATACTTCTGCCATACACACTAGACACTTGGTAGGTTTTAGTGTCAGCCCTGCTTCCCTGAGCCTTGTCAGAACCGCAGCTACATGCACCAAATGTGAGTCCCACCAGTTGCTAACACAGCAATGTCATCCTGGTATGCCATTGAAAAACTCTGCATTCCTTCCAGTAACCTATTGACCGGGCATTGGAAGGCAGCCGGGGCATTCTTCATCCCAAATGGCATCACCAAAAATTCATAGAGACCACTTGGAGTGATAAATTCTGACTTCTCCTAGCCTCCTGGGTCAGTGTTATTTGCCAATACCCTTTGGCCAAATCCATGGTGGTCAGATACTTTGCCCCCACGAGTTCATATAACAGCTCGTCCATGCGGGGCATATAATAAGCATCAGACACCGTCTCAGCATTGAGCTACTGGTAGTCCACACAGAACAAAAAGGTTCTGTCCTTCTTAGGTACCAGGACTTCCGGACAAGCCCGAGGGCTTTGAGATGGTAGAATTACAATTTTTCAGAGCAGCACGGAACCTGGCAAAAAGCAAAAACCCTGAGGTAGCAGCACCGTGCACTAATTATATGTTCTCTAGCTATGGTAGGTGTAGTCCTCTATGTGCACATGTTGTAATATACTGTGGATGGTGCAATAATCTAAGGATAGGTTGAAAACAATAGACTAGTTTGTCAAACACGTTCTGACTTGAAGAAGAATATGCTGAAATTAGCAAAAATATTAACTAGGTTTATTATACAGTATGAGTGAAGTGTTTGGATTACCGACCACTTCTGTACTTGTGTCGGTATATAAAGTGGGACAGTCAAAATGATCTTTTCTCTGTCTGCTTTGTGCTGCCAGACTCACAGCTCTGCATCAGACTACCGCAACAATGTTGCAGACCTCCATGTGCCTCTTACTGACAGAGGCAGCACAGCAACAGGAACTCACTCTAACAACTCAGCAACAACAACTTTTGATCAGTGCTGTGCCTTATGTATACTCTGGAGGCTGACACACCTCTGACATCACTAACCATGGAGTCAGAGCCTGTGACCACTCCCATCCATACATAGGGCACCTCACCAGGGTGTGAGGGCAAACCTCCATAATTACTGCTGGCATGCCCACAACTTACCAGGCCTTACTGTCAGCAGGAGAGATGACTGTAGCCATTTTACATGACCGCTACATATATATGTAACATGGTTAGTCCAGACTACTACGTCTCTACTCCTGTCACGTAAGTCCTTAGAAGTCTAGGCTGTGACAGTTTATCCGGTTGGGCTTTGACCCCCCCCCTCATGCTACTCTCTGAGTGACAGGAGTGGTGGTAACTCAGGGTCTGTATACAGCATATCAGGGTACAGATCTTGAGCCCTCCCCTTCTGGTTGTTCAGAGAGGCAGCTCCAAGTTATAGGAGTTCACTTCCACCCCTCCTAGGGAGTGGAGGTGTGTCGGCTGTCTCCTCCCGACTGGGAGGGAGAGAGGCCAGTCAGCCCCTCATGGGTTGGCTGATCATGAAAGATCCAAGGCCTTCATATTAAGAGAGCCAAGCACCATCCAGAGGTTTGAAATCCTCTGAGACCCCTGCATCCACTGTGTGTAAGAACTAAATCCCTTTGATTAATATACTCCTGCCTGAGTTCCAGGGGTGTAAGAAGAGTTTGCTCTAGTGTGGACTGCCTCTGGAAATCCGGGAGTCCACTGGAGCTGGAAGCACTGAACTGACCAGCCTGAGTAAAGGAACATCAGATTATCAAAAGCCTGTCCTGTCTCCACTACATCGCAGACAACTCAGCTCTCCTGGACCCTCACAGGTATGGCCACACCACTGACACCTGTAGCCGCAACAGTATCTTCCAGAGGGTGGGGGTACATGTGCTACATATATATATATATATTATTGAACTAATAAAGCGATTTATATTTTATTGATTCAGTCTTTCCACGTGCTCTTTTTGTGTGTGTTTGATGCATCTAAGTAGGCCTGATCAATTATGGCAACTTGAAAAAACAGTATATTTGCATAACTGGCCTGGGTATACTAGAGTGTGTATATACAGATATTGTAACATGTGTGCTGGCACCTGCTATAGGATAAAATATAGAGAGTTGTTATAATACTTGCCAATATGTTACAGCTTAGGGAGAAAATAGAGAAACTACACATTTTCAGTCAATTATAAGGGAGTCCCTTAATAATGATTGGAAATTGGCAAGAACACCCATTCCTTTAATATACAAAGTCCACATGTAATAGAAAAAAATGCATTAAAATTGTTTATAAGAAATGTTGCTTGGCTGTTATAACTTGATTGATTGACTGTGTAAGTTTATACAATTAGATGATATTTAATTGACTGACTTTGTTAATTGCAAATACATGTGTGTGTATTACTGTTACCCAAAACAATTGCTTTTGTGCAATAATCACAAACTGTCTTTGAAGTAGATATCTGCACCTGGACCATTGAGATGGAAGAAGTGAGAGAATTTAACAAACAAAAGGTTTATTTACTCCACACCCTGATAATAAACATACTTTTGTTTATTATCAAGAACTTCAAAACAAGACTTGTGTTTCCTGAATTAACATTTAGACCCCAGGGGAAACAGATGCTATTTTCCCAATCAGATCAAACTTCGGTATTGTTGACCTGTCCAACATTTATTGTCATCATTTACTAGATCAGGTATTACTAGGTTTTCCCACCAACTTCAAAGAAACGCACACATCCATTTAGTTTGAGTATCTTGTCCCAACCAATCAGAAATTGCCCTACCTATTGATCAATGGGGTTAGAAACACATTTAAACCACAGACAGGGTATTAGTTAGTTAGGAGAGAAGAGTTTTGGAGGAAGAGCTTTATTTCCTTAAGTAATAGTTTTACCCGTATTGTTATAGTAATTCTTATAAGCCAGAGAAACTTCTATAGATGGATAACTTATGAATGCATCTACATTCTTATGTCTGGATAACACTAGAAACATATACTTGCTAGTTAATTCTTATACGCCGGCAATGCTCATATACATGGATACGTTATAAATACATGTATATTTCTATTTCTGAATAAGGCTAGACATTATCGGTAACAATTACCCACAAATCAGTTTTCTCTCTGTATCTGAAACTCTACTCCAAATTTATATTATACCTTTATCTCATCCTAGTAAACTGATCAATCTGGACGTATAATTAAAGATGGAATTCAGCTTAACCGTCCTGGTGCTGACATTGGGTGAGTATATTATTTTTTGTATTACTAAGGACCCCGTGTCATTGTATTTTATCACTTCTCACCTATATTTATTCATGGAATACAAAGACAGATCCTGTAATCCCATGCTGCAATTACTGCTATCCCTCTTTGTATCCTTGCTAATGTAGAAAACATTATGCTACAGTCTATTATTATAGACACTATATATATATATATATATATATATATAATGCAGCTGGTATTTTATTTACATACCTCATAATTTGAAGATAAGGAGGTTCACTCCTCTTATTCTCCTTCCCTTTGCTGTCCCACAGCAATTACTACAGCCACGTAAACCTTTAATCCCGGGATTAATACTGAATTATATACTCTGTTTAGACAGAGGAGTGTGCCTAATAATTTATTCTAATACTAGGTCCTGTAATGATTACAATGAGAAAAATGTGTAAAAATCCATAACCCTTCCATTATCAGATGGGATTCCAACTCATTACTTTCATTGATCCAACTAGCAGTAATGCGGATAGACGGTGTGCTACAATGTAATGCATTACTGGGCCCCATCACAGAAAAGAGGTTAAAGCAGCATTCCACCCAGCAGGGGGTCTGCAGAGCTGAACTGCATTCATTTCAGCTCCTGTGACCCCTTAATTCCAGAGATACAAACTCTGAAGACGCTGTCGGTGCTGCATGATTGAGATTTAAACCTCCACATTGTTTACCCAGCTGGGGATGCTACCGGATGGTTAATATCTCAGGAATCAGGGGGTCTCCAGAGCTAAAATTAACACAGTTCCCCTCTGGAGACTCCCTGCTTCCCACTTAGAAGATGAAAAAAAGCCTTTGAGGAAAAATATCTTTAACTCACTGTTATTTTTTACAAACCATCATTTAGCAAATTGTCAGAGGGATAAAGCAAAATGGAAGCCTACACTATCAGATAAGAAATGCATCCAAAGTATATATTGCTGACGTGATAATCTCCAGCAGTGATTAAATCAGTGCCTCAGACAGATTGCTGCAGTGCTACATTGTGATTACACACTGTATGGATCCACATTTAATCTCTAGTTTAGGTTCTGTATAAAATGTAACATTTCCATGTCTGCACATTGGATAGATGTGAGGCAGGCAGCAGACATGGATCCTAAGGCTGAGTCCATAGTGACTTCAGCCATGGGGAGGCGCGCTGAGGCTGAGGGATAGTGGGTGCTTTCCCTGGCCTTAGTTCGCGCGCCGTCCGGGGGCGTGTTGGGGGGCGGGCCAGTGACATCGCGGAGCTGGTTCGCCCCCATTGGGCGAACCTTTCACGTGACCGGCCCTGCGCTCCCCTCAGCGCTGAAACTAAAATTTTCTTTTCGGCTACGCTTCCGCACCCCTGCGGAAGCGTGCGCGAGCCCCTGCTAAAGCCGCTCTCATTGCGGCTGCAGGGGCTCACTGCCAAGCGTGAGCTCGGCTCAGCTCCTAAGCGCTGACCATGCCCGCGGCCTTACACTCCTATTAGCTACCACCTGGCGGTTTAATTGCCCACATACTGTAAGAGTTAAGGTAAAAATAGTGGAGATGCAGAAACTAATACATGCCATTGCTATATGGAATAATTAGTTGTTTTTACTCCCTATGACCAATCTCCATATTGCTTTGTGATACGGAGAAAGTGCTAATACAAAATACCTTGATCCACTGGAGATAAGTGAAGCACATTCTGATTTGAAGTTCAACTGAACAGCGATTCAATGTAAAAAAACATTACAGCTATTCCTGCAGATTGATACAATATAATTTGAAACGTATATATGTTGTAGCTTAATACTATTAGTGTCACTGCACTGGGACTTCACTGCATGTAACTGGCAGTCATTCCATGCCGACTGCCAATACTAAGAGAATGACTTGTAACACTCCTCATACTGTACATATACAGTAACAGAAAAGACCCAGTGATTGGCCTAGCTTTATCAGTCAGGTAAGAACCCGTGACGATGTTCTTTGCTTTTGGCCTTAAACTGTAGAGCAGGTTTTCAGCTGATTGGTAAATACTAATGCCCTGTGCCCACTCTGCCAATATGTAGAACAATAGCTACTGTAGTACCGACGAGTATTCTAAAACAAATCTGGGGCAATCACCAACAAGACCCAGGTACATGCTGGGTACATGCTGGGTACATGCTGCAACATTTCAGTGAGATTTCTGCAGACAGACTAATAGCGAGGGGACTAACAGTGGGCCATTAGTGTGTTAATCCGATGGGCCATTAGTCTCTGCAGAAATGTCACTCAAATGTACCCAGCATGTACCCTGCATGTACCCAGCATGTACCTGGGTCTTGTTGGTGATAGCCCCAGATTTTCCAAGGCAAGTTTAAGGTAAGTTTTAGAATCTCATCGGCGCACCTGTACAAAACGCTTCAATGCTTCTGTCAACCAGCATTGAAATGGTTGCTTTTTAAAGGAGTATTTAATAGTAATATATTTATAAATCTAATCCAAAGAGTGGGACGCAGACACAAATGCACAAAGATCTACAACATTTTGCAAACATTTCTCCTGTTTTGCAGGTCTGCCATTCCTGCCGGTGAATGGACAAATAACAGAAGCACCAAGTAAGCATATACTGTAAAGGGAACTAGCTGATATACCCGGCGTTGCCCAGCCTTGTGTTCTCACTATGGTCATTATCATTAAATGTCAGCTGTTATGAACACACGTACCAGTGTGCATGTGTATGAAAGGGGTTCCAAACAACCAATCCCCCAGTTGTCTGTGGTAAGTTTGCCCCAGCAGATAGAATAATACCTGGTGGGGTATCTGTAAGCTGTTACTTGCATGTTAACGTAGCATGGCTTTCCTTAATGGTGTTATTGCCACCCAAGCCATGGACATTCCATGGTGAAACCACAAGAAACACAACTAAAACTGCTCTCTTAAAAATAAGATTAACTCCTTGGTTGCTGTACGGCCCACTCACTTTAATCCTTGCATGGCTATATCATGATATTAACAAATACATATAAGATTGCATTTACTTGTCTATTTGTAAAATTGACACCTCTGCACTGTTTACAGCAGAACATGCCTTGGCCTGTAGGTGCTAACGCTAAACCCCTCTCTAAGTAAATAGCTCACTATGACTGAATACCATAGGGTGTATTTACTAAAGACTGGAAAAACCAGGCCAGAAAACACCATATTTATTAAATAAAAGGAATACTATTAAATGCATTGTTTCCTTTGATAAATCCAGTGTAATTTTTGAGGTGACAGCCAGGATAATTGAGTAAATAACCCCCTACATCACTGGAGAGGACTGTAACATATGTTGGCTCATGTTTGCTGAGTGGTGCTATTCCATAAAATACCTTCAAAGTTATTTACTAAAGTTTTCCAGGTCCAAAACTGGGGAAAAACTGCAAAATAATTATTTATCACTGGAAAAACTCTCATTCCTTTCGGTGGGATTCCTTTTTATTGTTAAATATGGCTCTGTTTTAATTGATTTTGTCCTATTTTTCCAGGAGACTTTAGTATATAGACGCTCTTCTGTTGAAGGAAGAAACTTACCGTCCAATCAAGTGAATGGACCAATAAGGTGTCTTGTGGCACAGGAGGGGACAGTCCCTTATGGAATCGCACAGCTTAGTAACTACAGTATAGCCCTTACTGTACTACAGGCCCCTCTAGTATTGGAGGGTATGGGAAGACTTTCCGATAGATAAATTCACTGTATCGTATTTCCAATTAGTGAATTCATAGTGTGTCTAACATTTCGTTTTTATTAACACCTAACAGGATGTCTATACAACATGCACTATGACATGTGTGGGACCTCTTGCCCTTTGTCTTGCGATAATTACCGACAACCCCTAGTTTGTACCAAAGACTGTAATGAAGGATGCTTCTGTAATGATGGATTTGTGCTGCTTAATGACGACTCCCCTTTTTGTGTGGAAAAGAACCAGTGTCCTGTTTGCAAAGGTAATGACTGGTGCAGGTTTGTGTTATTTAGATGGTATCATGGTCCTAAAGGTTCATAAGAAGGGATTTATAGGGGAACAAACTCTAGGTGTAGATACAGAGCAGGGTACATGCAGCCTGTGAAGGTTCCAAAGTGACACACGTTACTCTGTATATGCTGTGCATGTATGGTATCAGGACATAGTGTATTCACCATACAGTATGTAAGAGCTCAGTGCAGAAATAGTGTTTTATACATAACTAAGATTGGTGTTCCTTCCAGTTTTGTCATATCTGTGATAAGGAGTGTGGGGTTGTGTCTTCCATACCCGGACACCTCATCACTGGGTTTGCCTTAATTCTTAAAGAATATGTTGGTGATCACAGAGTTTATAAAGAGTGTGGCTCTGCCTGTCCCATCACTTGTTCTAATCACTTTAATCCACCCCCCACATGTGAAGCACTCTGTGTCCCGAGGTTGTTTCTGATCTAAAGAAGAACATACGTAACATCAATATAAACATATACAATTAATGTCTTGCTTTTCAACTGCAAATTACATAGTTCCGACTTAAAAGAAAACTAAACGTACTAAAACATAGATTTCAAAGAGTTTAGTCTGATATATTAATAACAGATAAATATACACATAATTGAGTCAAATAGTCAATAAGTCCATTAGTGTAAAAGTCCAATACATTAATGTAGGGGGAAGGTTGGTGCTTCCTCTTCGAATATTATTTCCCAACTCCTTGCATAAAGCAGGTCACAATAACTTAGAACAGCACACAGCACAGCTTCTCATGGTGTAGTACCTTCAATGAATAAATCAGGTTTAATATAAGTATATGCACTCACAATGGGATTTCTTTCATCACAAGCACATCTAACATGGCCCACTGCTTCCAATTGTAGGCTGTGGCTGACTCACCTTTGTGTTAATACTCCCACAGTGCACCTCCTCGCCGGTCTCCTCTCTTCATTCACCGATGCTTCACCAGCACTTATGAGGACCGCTGGATGATGTCACATTTAGCCGCATGGAAGAGAACCGCTTCAGCTCCTATCCGCCCTTTGCATTTCATGAGATTTGTCTCACATTTCCATTACTCAATTCCCCCCCAAACAATACAGGCGATCCTTTTAGTAATCTATAACCTAATAACCTAAGGGATAATCTTGCTATTTAGAGGGACCAGGTAGCCATTCCTGTTTCTCCTGGGGAATTGAGAAGAGTCTCACAAAGCACGTAAGGCAGATCAGAGCTGATAGCTGCTCCAGGGCTGGTAAATGGAAGAGGAGGAGACCTGGTGAAAGGGAGCACCATGAGTGTACAGGCACCAACGTGGGTCAGTCCAATGGTGGATTTGTGTTGGAAAGTGTTTTCTCAGATCTCTGTCTGGAAAAAGATCCAGTCCCTATAAAATATGTACAATATATAATATTGCTGTAACTGCAATATAAGTTACCAAAGACACACATTTCTATTCTTACACCATGTACCTTTTATGAAGTATAATACAGATGTAGTCACACTTACTGTTTTCGGTGCAGCAATCATGTGTGGTCGCCGGAACGCATCACAGTCACGCACGATCCCCAAAAAGAAAGTGGCCCGGGAGGATTAACTCTGCGGGATCCCTGCTTGTGAATGGGACCCGCAGCATTAATCCTCTCGGGTAATCAGAAACTGATATTAACCTTTTAGATGAGCCGCGCAGCCGTCTCCATCCCCGTGTATGTAATGTATGTTGGAATGCAGGATATAGGGCCATATTTACTAAGGAGTGCCACTCCATAAGACACCTTGTATGCTAGAAGACACCTTATGGCCCCTTTCATGTGAATGGGTGATAAAGGCCAGTCCATAGTAATAGAGTAGCATTGCTTAGTGAATACAGCCTATAATGTATATCTGTATTGGGGAGGGAGATGTCCTATATTTACTTGTGGTATATATGTTATGTTAATGTCAGGTATTCTGCTTTCTATCTTCATTATCTCTGTTTTCCTTTATGCTGGCAGAGTTAGGATGTGAAGGAAAGTACAGAGAGTATAAGAAGTGTGGCAGTGCGTGCCCTAAAACCTGTGCCAACCGCAACCAAAAGCCTCCAGCTTGCATTCGGATGTGTGTTCCAGGCTGTTTCTGCAAGGATAAGTACCTATCTAACAGCAACGGTGATTGTGTCCCTGTTAAAGAATGTTAATTTTCTTATGGGCAGCTGTGTGGATGTAATGAGACATATTAACTAGAAATTATAAAAACAGATTTGAACAAATGAATATGTGTTTTTTAAAATCATAAATTCCATATTATTCCTTCCTCCTCTGGGTTTCTTTCTTGCTCCTGTTTAGTTAATGAAGACACATTCAGGTTTTCTCTTAGGTAAAACAGTATAATATGCTTTACAGGTGCAATTCCCCGTACTGCTCAGGGGGAAGCACCAGGATATCCCCGCCATCTTCTCCAGCAAGGAATGTTACAGCCACATCTCCCTGCAGGGGCTCAGGGACCTGCTATAGGTGGAGACCCCTCTGCAGAGCATTCTCCCACTCCTCAAACAGAGGCCCAGAGGAGCAGAGAGGGGGAACATGAGTTCTAACATAGTGATCTGCTCCAAAAACTGCCCTAAACTCGACTCTGGTCGTACTGTCAAAATGTAACAGCAGCCAAAGAACCTGCCGCTCACTACAGAGGAAAATAAATGGACAGTAAAAGGTGCTAGAGGTATTCTAGCATCTAAAGGTGATTAATTGTAGAAGACTGATTAGTAAACATTTGCCTAGATCTACAGAATTCCTTTATTTACTTAACGATGCGCTAACTGACGTTAATACTGTACATTGGTAAGTGCTAACGGAGATCTTTGAATTTACAAATCTGTGCTAGTTAGGTCACACTTCAACTTCGAGAAAGTCACATCCACACCATTGACAAAGCTTCACTCTATAGGACATTTCCCTAGCCAATTCCAGTCTGTTGTTCGCCCCAAACACGCCACGGTAACTACTGTACCCTTCTAAAAGTTTGCAATGAAATCCAGTGTGGAATGGAACTGGGACAACTCACTGGTGCAGTATTCCTAGATTTTGCAAAGGTTTTTGATACTGTTGATCATGTTATCCTGCTCAACAAACTCCAGTGCTCTGGAACAGGGAAGCATGCTTTAAACTGGTTTCATTCCTACCTATCAGGTAGATCCCAACATGTGTCTATCTCAGGCTCTAACTCCAACCCCTTGGATATCACCTGAAGTGTCCGGCAATGCTCTGTTCTGGGGCCCTATTCTTCTCAGTGTTCATTAATGATCTTCCTACAGCTTGTAAGGAAGCCTCAATACACATGTATGCAAATGACAATCTGATATGCACACAGCCCTAACCTCTCTGACCTTGGGCACGTACTTCAATCTGACTTTCTGAGACTTGAAAATTGGATTTCCGAACACAAACTGTTTTTAAACACTGACAGGACTGTAACAATGGTATTTGGGACCAAGGTTAAATTTCTAAAGCTTCCAATGAATGAGCTCCAGATCAGAACCACATCTAATACTATCCCTGTTACTAGTTTCAAATATTTAGACATATTGTTTGACTCCGATTTAACATTTGGGTTGCACATTGATACACTGATATCCAAAACCTATGCCAAACTAGGGTCCCCATGCAGTAATGTCCGCTAGAAAAAATCGCCAGTGTTTTTAAATCGCCATTAGACAGCGTTGCTATCACGGTATGCAGAAAGCTCCGAATACCAGTGATAGCTACATTTGCAAACATGGTGAATAGCCGGCGACGAGATGATCGGCCCTCTGACAAGGGCTCACCTAGCAAGTTCCATCTACGGCAGAGAGAGAGACGTCTTTACCTCCGGAAATCGTGGCCGAAATAAAAAAAATATTCTAATTTTATTACTAGTGTAGAAGAGCAGGGGGTCTCCAGAGAAGAACTGTGTTGATTTCAGGTCCGGGGACCCCTGCTCGAGGACTGCCTACAGAGGAACCGAGGGACATCACCTAACTTGCTGTGGGTGAGCCGCCTCTTTCCTTCTTCTTTGCAGATCCAGGTATGATATAGAATGGTGTGGAGAATGACGCTCAATATCAATGTGTACACAAAATCATCATAGAGTTGAAGAAATAATAGGAGATAGGAACACTATAGTATATCCATGAGGTAATATAGGTAATTTGCATTTAAGGGGGGGAGCAAAATAGAGACCTAGCGGTCAGTCAGCCAGACTACGGCATATGTGGTCAGAAATGCACACCCCTCTTAAAATATAAATGTCCCCAAAAAAGGGGGTCAAGATAATAATATGAGGGCTATTGCCCATTACCTGCCCTGGGGGTATCTTGAAGTCCAGAAAGCCAATAATGGATAGTGATTCCACTGCATGCAGTCCTGAAGTGTAGAAGCAACAATTGAAGAGTAGAGCAAAGGAGCACTGCTGCCAGAAGTAATCCTGAAGGAAAAATTCACGGGCAAACTCCAAACATAAAACTGAGGGTGTTTATTGCATGAGCTCACAGAGAGATGAACACAGCCAACGCACCAACGCGTTTCATCCCGTACGACTTTATCAAGCTGTAATATGGAAACATACCTTCTCACAGATATAGCCACCATTTCGCGCCAAAAGTCCCGCAGGGCCGCACCGCGCACCACTCACCTTGGCACATGAGGCGACATCACTAGTGCGCGCCCGCGTCCACCCTGGAACGCAAGCCCATGATGCTCTGACTGGGCTAGAGGTGGAGAGAGTGTTAAAAACAAAACAAACTTTATTGAAAAACTTTAAGTAAAACAACTGACAAAACTGACGAAAATGTAAAAAAATGAACATGAAAACTATTGTAAAAACAAACACAAAGTGAATATAAGAGAAACCTTTTGATAAATAAAATACATAAGATGCAGGAAGACATATACACAATCACAATCACAAACTGGCTATAATATAATAGATACACATATAGATATCACCAATTTAATTTAGATGATAAATCAATGTATAATGAATGTATGAAAAAGAGCACAGACTAAGTGTATGTGATTGTTAATTGACAAAGTTCATCTCTATGGAAAACAGTGAATACATGAAAATAAATATATGTAATCATCTTAAACATTATGTATGTATATATAGAAATATTATAAAATAATGTGCAAGATAAAATCCATAATGTATATTCACTATATAAGTTTCCATATACAAAAAATGTTAATAAGAACTGTGAACTGAAAAATATAAAAAACATAAATTATATTAATCGTAATAATATCAAAATTGATATATCATAACCAAAATAAATTCAAAAAATAATAATTAATTGATCAGGTAAAGCAAAGAAAAAATAAGTATCAAAGAAAATGGGATAGGTCCCAATCAATATTCATACCGTGAGGCACCCTGGTCCTTAGTGTCAAGATCCAGAATGCCTCACGTTGATCTAATCTTTTTGTTCTAGTACCCCCCCCCCCCAGGAAGTGGAGGAATGAACTCAATACCCTGGAATCTAAAGTTATTTAATCCACCTTGGGGACAATGGGTGAAATGTTTGGGAACAGGATGATGCAAATCCCCTTTAGAGCTCAATCGCAAATGTTCCATAATGCGGACTTTAAGATTCCTAATTGTTCTTCCCACATATTGGCTACCACATCCACAGGTGATGAGGTAGACAACAAATGACGATTTACAATTAATAAATGGCTTAATTATATGAGTCCTTCCAGTTTGACTGGACAAAAAATTGTCTGATCTTATCATATTATTGCAAGTCTTGCAAGTACTGCAGGGGAAAGAACCGTTAGGGAGTGTATTTTCCTTTTTAAGTTCAGAGGAGAAGAGACTTGGGGATAAGGAATTAGCTACCGTCCTTGCTTTCCTATAAACTACATTGGGACCTGAGGCTATGTGTGGCTTCAAGATGGGGTCCAGAGACAGTATCGGCCAATGTTTCTTTAAGATAGATTTGACCTGTTTGGCCTGGGCACTCAACGAAGTAATGACCAATGGTGAATCATTAATAGAAGGACCCTTCTTGGAACGGTGAAACAAATCCGCTCTATTGATAGCGGAGACCTCCTGTATAGTTTTACATAAATCATGTGGGTTATAGCCACGCTGTACACAACGATCAAAAAGATCTTTAACTTGTACTTTATAGTCTTCTTCATTAGAACAATTACGTTGAAGACGAATAAATTGTCCTTTAGGAATTCCTTTAATAAGGGCCCTAGGGTGACAGCTGTTAGCACGTAAAAAAGTGTTGCGGGAATTGGACTTGCGATAAATGTCCGATTGAATAATTAAATTAATATCAACATGCAAATGAAGATCTAAGTAGTGAATGTGCTGGTGATTATACGTATATGTGAAATTTAAATTGTAATCATTAATGTTTAAGGTGTGAATAAAAGATAAAAGTGTAGAAGCATCACCCTCCCAAATTAAAATAAGATCATCTATAAATCGTTTATAAAAGAAAATGTGCTCCCTGAACATGTTCCCATCTCCAAACACGTGGAGCGACTCCCACCAACCCATGAAAAGGTTGGAGTAGGAAGGAGCAAAGCTCGTTCCCATTGCCATTCCACGTGTTTGGAGATAGAGACCCCATCAAAAAGAAAATAATTGTGAGTGAGAATAAAATTAATAGAATCCAATAGAAAAGTGATTTGTGCAGGTGAAATATCTGTGCGTGAAAGAAAATAGCGAACAGCTGTCAACCCGTGTTGGTGTATGATCATTGTGTACAGGGATGTCACATCTAGTGTGACCCAAATCATGTTTCGTTTCCATGAGATTTGACTAATATGTTTCAGGAGATCTCCACTATCTAAAATGAAGGATGGTAAGGATCTCACCAGGGGTTGTAAAAACCGATCCACATAGCGTGAAACACCATCCCCCAAAGATCCAATGCTGGATATAATAGGTCTCCCTGAAGGGGAGACAAGCAATTTGTGAATCTTTGGGAGATGGTGAAACACTGTCGTGGTTGGAGTTGCATCAAACAAAAATTCTCTGTCATGTTCATTGAGGGCACATAACATTGTGCCCTCATCAAGAAGTATTTTTAGTTCCTTCTGGAACCTCTTAGTGGGGTCCGTACGAAGTACAGCATAGGAACAAGTATCACAGAGCTGACGAAGGCCCTAGCAGTCAATGTCCCATCTCATGCTCCTCTGTGCAGTACATTGTGGACTTTGCCCAGACCCATTCTGCCCATGTCACTGCTCCATCCTCGAGCAGTAGTTCCCAGAGGGTGAAGTATATAGACCCTGCTGTCACACCATTTGTATTAACCAAGTTCCCTGATGCAAATGTGGGGAATTGGTTGGTTGGGGGTGGGAGCTCTGAGGAGTCTGAGGGAGAAGTCCCTGTGTCTAGTTGTTTTAAGAGACCTGGGAGTAGAGGATCGTACCATTCCTTCAGGAGATCCTCGGGATCCCAGTCCCAATTGTCCAGTGTATCTGAGTCATCCTCACAATCTACTCCATCCAGTGCGTTCTCCCCTGTATGTTCCAGACCGGCTAGTCTAGGATCTGGGTCGTTATCTCAGGAACCCCATTAATGGTGGGACCCCATGTTTCAGGGCTATGCCCCTAAAATCAAATATACCAGGTTTGTGCTAATTAGTGGCCCAATAGTTGACCATTGGTGGGAAGAAGGTGCCTTTTCTCCAGAAGAATCAGCGGAGGCTCTCCGTAAGAAAGAAGGAGAAATTAATTTGGGTGTATGCATACCTATGGACTCCTCTATTCTGTACCAAGAGCCAGACCCTAATGATCCAGGATTCTGGGTACTACCTGGCCAGGGAGCTGGTCGTAAGGTGCTGAGACTTAGCTGAGCTGATCGGGCCAAATGAAATAGGTAACGGCAGTCCCACGGTTATAATTTGCCCTATGTCCCGGAGCCTATAATGCAGGAGATAGAGGACCACCAGCATGAGTGGCTCAAACACCCACTCATCAAAAGCACCCACTCATCAAAAAATGATGAAGAAGGTGGGACAACTCTCCGATGCGTCGCGGGGGCGCTTGTTGCCTAACCATTGCTAAAATAGAAAAAGAATTGGGGACAGGTCTCTGAGGCGACACCAGGGAGCTTGTTGCCCTTTCAGATTTACAAACCAGGTATGTTGAGGCAGGCATCTGAGTAGGAGCGCCCACTCCACGGTTCCAGATCCTCTGCTGGAGGAGCTGCCCTTTTACCCAAAGCAGCCCCCGCAAAGGGAGCTGCAAAGTCTGTACTTTTCTGTGTAAAATGGCTTTTCCTGCCAAAACAGGAGACCGCATGGCAACTGTTCAAAAGATGCAAGACTTTTTCCTGAAAAACCTCTGGGTTTGGCACTGAGCCTGACCGCGCCCTTCTGGCAAAATATGCAGGATTGGTGCGAACGCAAGTCCCATCCTGAGAT
This sequence comes from Ascaphus truei, assembly GCF_040206685.1. Taxonomy (NCBI): domain Eukaryota; kingdom Metazoa; phylum Chordata; class Amphibia; order Anura; family Ascaphidae; genus Ascaphus; species Ascaphus truei. Next base: position 124,106,443 of record NC_134488.1, read on the forward strand.
TTCTAGTGGCCGAATTAAAAACCAGAGGGAGGTGCTAAGGGCATATCCCTCTGCTGCCCAGCTGCTGTGGGGAGATCAGCCACACATGCACGTGGTAGGCTTGCTGTCCAGTTGCACGTATACTCGCTCCCTCTACCAAGACTATGGAAGAAGAAAGGGGTGTTTGCTTCATTCTCCCTGGAGGGTTACTGCTATTACCCAACAATGGGGAGAACTCGCTCTGCCTGGTTTTCCCGCAGTGTGCGCAGGTGGGGCCTGCACTGGGATCCACTTCCCAGTGCTCAGAATGTGCTACCTCATATCTCCGTTTCCAGGGCCCTGGAGCGGAGACGTCTACCCATCTACCCACCATCTGAGGATTACCTGAGATCGCTGGGTTCATCCAGAGACTGGCGGAGGTTGTGAAACAGACCTACGAAGCCCCTATGCTTGACTACTGGATTATGCTCAAGCACCTGGTGAGTCCCGACCTCAAATATAGGAAGGGTCTGACTATTGTTAGTCCAAATAAAAAAAAGTACTGTCCCGGCCAGCTTTATTCTAAAGCTTGCCGGGATAAATGCGGGGCTTTTTTTTATTTGAACGCAGTTTCCCGCACGGCGGCCGCTTCAACAGATAAGCGTTAATGGCGCTTATCATTGAAAGCGCCCGCGGGTTAGGGAAAACTAAAAAAAAAGCCGAACGCCGCCGCGTTTAAAAAAAAACCGGGGAGAAGCCGCATGAGAGTAAAGGCGGCCGCCGCATCACCTAATACCGAAGTACTCAATTATTCTGCACTGGGCTAACACGGCTATTTCTACTTAATATATTAAATCTAAAATTTAATAAGCACTGTTTTGGGCTCTTTTTTGCACATTTGTTTGAAGAGTGTAATTGCATTTTCTTATACATTTTGCTACAATACATTTGATAAAACTTTTCTTTATCCTTGGGTGTGGCCGCGATATAAGTTTATATTTGGGATGGATGGAGGGGAGATATTACTCATTTGAGGGACCGTGCAGGGAGAAAAGTGCATCAACCAGATGGCTACAGTATGTGTATTAAACCTTGTCACGTATACAAGTCATGTGCTCACAGGTGTGCGATTCGTGACAATCATCCATCTCTATCAAGGACCAATCTTGTACAGTATCTCAGTGTTGGTCCCCAGTTAGAAACAAGATGCTGCTAAACCCGGTACCAGTGCTTTGAACCATCCTTTTTTTTATGATGACAAGGAATGTATGTTCTTGAAGAAACATCCAAGGGTGGATAAAAAGCAGTGCACTGCTTTTTTCCACCCGTACATGTTTCTTCGTGACTACGGATATCTTTATAGCAGGACGCACGCTATGGAGTGTTGCACCATCAAGCCATGAGTACCCCATTTACCTCATTCACTTATTCTGGATTGCACGTACTGATCTCATTGTCGGTCAGAGGGTTATCGGTCTGAATACTGGGAGGGGATATACCTACCTGTCCTCAACCGCCAGGTTTGGCATCATCCTACGTCTCCCACAGGACCCACACCCACAAGAGGTACTCACTACACAACTTCTTGCTGTTGATGGTGTGTAATAGTATTCTCCCAATTAACCATTTGTAACGATGCGCGGAACACGCCCCTGCGGCGTGTTCCTTCCTTACCTGTTTACTTCAGATCGCCGCCCTCTAGCTGCGAGTCAAGATCCTGTGTCTTTAAAGATTCTGAAGCAAGCAACGCCATCTTGCTTTCTGGCAAACCCTGCCCTCTTCCTCCTGACAGGAAGTAAGCCTCTCTTTGCCTTTTTCTCTCTGCTATTAGTCTTTTGCTGCCTGCCCTGGTGCCTGCTAGTACTCATCGCATACTGTTCCTGCCTGGACCTCCTTGGGACCTTTACTTATCTCCTGTGGATTCCGGAAGACTGGGACAGTCACTATTAAACTACTGAGGTTAGTTTATCATCAGGTAGTGTAGGTACCTGCTTAGTAGGGTTCACCTTGATGTGGTAGCAGGCTTATAATTCCTTGGCCAATTAATAAGACTCAGAACCCTTATGTTATGTTTTGTTTCGCTGCACCTTGCTGTTTCTGGCACTATGCCTTTAAGGAGGCTGGACGTTCTCCAAGAAGCAATCCTTCTCTGGATGTTACCTTGTGCTCTGGACTCCATGCCCATGTTCCATGTTCCTGGTTTCCGTTTCCAGACTCCCGTGCTGAAGCGTTGGCTTCCCGCAACCCCCGCGTTGGTGCCTGAGAACGCGCGCACTCCCGCTCTGCTGTCAGAGCATGCGCGCACATGCAGCTGGATCAGTCATGTCTCTGAGCTTGGCTCCGCACCTCCAGATGTGTCGCGCATTCTCATGTGTGCGGCGCAGTCACGTGACTACGTGCGCCGATCCCCAGCTGCGCGGCAAGTTACTCCCTTCGTATCCCCTGCAGCCTCACCACCTCGCTAACGGGTCCATTTCTATTCCCTGCGCTTGTGAGAAGAGCACAAGCATGACACCATTATCAAGAAGTGCTGCATATCACAAACAGCACGCATATCGCCTTTATACTGTCTCAGAAGCACTGCCTTTTCTGGATATTCCTGTTTTATTGCCTTGTATTCTGGTTCTTGTTCATCTAGGTATCATGTTTTGAATCTAGTTCTTGTTAGAGGTGTAGCAGGGTCCCCTCCTTACCTCCTATATGGGGAAAATTGCTCCGTTGCTCGGGAGGATCGGGTTGAAGTGGCGGAAGCCATCTTGGTATTGGCACTGTGTGTAAGTCCATGGGACTCTGTGTTGCGGTGGCCATGGTTTGTTTGGCATGCCAGAAGGGGAGGGCCTAAGGAGAAGATTTGCTCCGCTGACATGGAGCCCGCGAGTCAGTCGTCACGGAGCCTGAATGAGTGAAGTTGTGTCCAGGGAGCAGTTAGCTTCCTGGACTTGGCCATAGTAACCCCTGTAGTCCCCTCACAGTAGTGGATGTGGGAGGGATCGTCCATAGCATAAGGAATTACCCTTAGTCACAGGTTGCAGCAGGAGCAGGACAGT